>NW_028057255.1:0-8617 GCF_054177405.1 Leptonychotes weddellii
ATTGAGCAGGGAACCAATGGGGGAATTCTGCCAGTTACTAGGTTAAATAAAGATAGATGACATAGAGATAGATAAATGATAGATGATAGATTTCTATTATACATACTCAAACTAGGAAAATAACCACAGATATTTCTGTGGTACCGTTTGGATGTACACAGAGATGGATTCTGGCCAAGACACTTTCTATCATCTAATAACTATAAGCCACACATTTATCAGTGGCTATGGTGGTAAATGGGAAAGTGGGGTGGTTAAGAACTAGCTTTGTTTTGAATTCAGTACCTAATAGCCTCCAGAAAACCTGAAAGTTTTCCTTTTTCCAGAGCATACACCCTGCTAAATGGCCACATCACAAAGGCTTAGAGGAAAAATTACACCATACACTTCTGTCCACACTGCAAAGGGATCAGACTCCTTAAGTAACTCTGAGTCTGCAAACTGAGTGAGGAGTTGTGAATCACCGCTATGGCGACCTGACCTGAGTCCAGTTTTTTCCCACTGGACATAGAATTTATTGGTTTACGTAAGTAGATGCTGCCCCTCTATTTCATTCATAGCATTTGCTCCCTTGATCAATTGATTACTCACTAATACAGGAGCCTGAGAGTCAAAACACTCCACATTCAACTCAGTTAATAACTTGTGAAAATGTGGTGAAGTGCTACCACCTTCTACCAATTATTCTTATAATAATTGGGAAACCTAGTCACCTACTGGCATGTCCATGATCACCTCTGGCCTTGAGAGGAACAGGCTCTAAAAAAAAAAAACCCGTCATTGATACTGATTTTTTCCTTTTTAATGTCCTCATGAAGGGAATGTTCATTGGCTTTCCTAGAGTTAGAAGGTGGCTGAAACGATTACACATAACAGTTCTATTTCCAACATTCCCATCTCCCTGGGTTTTCAAAAACTTTCCTGTATAGTATATCTGGGAAATGCCACCAGCTCTGTTCCCTATAGGTCACCTTTAAGGCCAGGCCCACAGTCACATGCCTTGAGCCAAACAGTAAAAATCACAATGGTCATAAACCAGTAACATAGGTTTAAGCCAACTTTTCATTTTGTCATCTTTGGATCAATACCCTTAGAAACCATTTCCATACATGTTCCTTCAGTTCTTAGAGATACACATTGGCAAGATTCTGCAGTATTTCAGTGTCTATGCTATTTCCTTCTTGGATGGACCACATATATCACTGGGACTCTGCTGGAACCTGTCTATTTATGGGTCTGGAGGCAGTAATATATGTTGAGTGTGGGTCCTGAAGGCAATCTGAATCTCCCTATGAAAGATAATCCCTATTTGAAGTCCTTGAAAAATTTCTCTTTTAGGAAAGTCTGGTTCTCTTATTGAGATGGAAATAGATCTGCTTCCACAAGTAAAGAAGATTTTGTAGTAATTTCAGTTAAAAATCCTCAACCATGCTTGGATATGCCCAAATTTGTTCCCATCCCAACTCTCGGGATCTCACTATCCTGTTTATCTTAATTTAGCCTAAGAGACCTGGCAAGATTGAGATTAAATGATTTTACAACACTGTAAATTATAAGTCAGGTTCTGAATCTGACCCTTGACCATGTCTGGCTTGCAGCCAAAAATGATAAAGGATTCCTTTAGCAACAATCTAGAAGCTTTCTAGTCTCCAACCATGACTTGAATTGGGTGTACAAGGCTTTAAATTAAATGTTTTCATTTTGTGATCTCTCCACAGTAGTCACAAAGTTACCTAAACTAACAGTCTTTATCATCACCATTGTCAGGTAAAACAGGAACATGACACCACTTCCTTTGATTGCTCCATGCTTTGATATCCACTAGCATATCCTCATCCACCACCACGTGTGTTACTTGACTAATTATGATGCCACTCCATCCCCAAAGTGTCTCCATTCCCTATATGGCAGTGTCCTCAGAAAAGGAGCAGCATCACCAAGTTTCCCACATCATCGAACAGCCATTCAGTGTCCAATGTGTGGCATTTGGAATCAAAGAGTTACCAGAATAACGGGGTGACTGGGAGCTCGGACAATTAGGATATCAGTGGCAATCATTATGAATTAGAGATTCAAAGTCCTTTCTTCCTACATTCTTCCTACATACTGGTACAACCCAAAAGGGAGTGTAATTCCAATAATAACTGCAAGCAGAGATTGGGTGTCTAATTTTAATTCATGGGAGATAACACAGAATCAGATATTTTTTATAGAGTCTATGGTTTGAAGTTAATATATACAACATATCTAAGGATTTTATATTTTATAGTAAAAAGATGTTAAATTCACCTTTTCCTGATGTGTTGAAGTTTCTGATGTGTTGCCAAAGTCTAAAAACACAAGAAAGCAATGCAGGACAAGCTAAAAACTTGTGAGATGGGTTTCCGACTCCTAGCTCATTTCCCACCCCACCTCTCAGGTATAAAATAGGGGCTGAGAGTAATGTGATGCAGTTGAGGGAGTCCGTAGGACCCTGTGGGCAGGAAGCCAGAGACTCAGGGGAAGTTGATATGGCTAGACTGAGGCAACATCATCTCCTTCTGAACATGCTCCTCGGAGTCCCCTGTGTTTTCCAGGAAAAAAAATCAACATTTGACATTCAACATAGAGGGAAATCCATTAACAGTGCACTAGCAATAAGACTATGCCTATCTTCCCCTTTGTAAGCCTGAGGGGGCAAAAGGAGCAGGTAACAAGTAGAATAAGGGTGTATCCAGAAGGAAAAAGGAAACCCTTACCCCTCTTCCCGACTACACAATCCAACACACAAACTACAGATAAAGCACTTTGTTGTTGTTTTTTAGTGGAGGTGGGTGAAAAGCTATGAATCAGAAAAAGAAGTAAAGCTATAATTATAGATAATTCTTTGTGTTTTTAATACCTCAAAAATGTAACTATTAATTACTCGAGAGTAACCAGAAACCCTAATGTGATATTTCTCAAAGTATGGTACCTCCACCCTCTCCAGCAGCATCAGGATCATTTGGAAACTTGTTAGAAATACAAATTCTCAAGGAGGAAAAATGGCAGAGGAGTAGGGGACCCTACTCCAACTGGTCCCAGGAAATGAGCTAGACATCTACCAGACCACTCTGAACACACACGAAATCAGCCTGAGATGTAAGAAGATATATCTGGATCTCTACAAACAGAATATTGCAGACGGTTGGTATTGAGGAATGAAGCGGGGAGCCCTGATTCTGTGGGTACATATCCAAAGATAAATGGAAGGGGGAGGGAGCCCAGCGAACGGGATGCTACACCTTAGGTGAGCAATAGCTTCCCCTGATGCAGACAGGGCACAGACTCGCAGACCAGTAGCAGGGGGAAAGAATTTAGGGCAGCCCCCAGGACTGAAACCTGGAGCGGCGGGCCCACGCGAGTGAAGTGGGGGCGGCTGGTGGTTTTAGAAGCACAAAGGGCAAAGAAATGACCTGACCTGGAGGTGAGGAATGGGAGTACCGTTGAGGGGCGCACAACCCAGGATGCTGCAGTTTTTAGCAGCATTGACAAAAATGGAGATAGTGTGGCCTAGAGAGCTCACTGAAGAACAGACTGCGATCTCTCTGCTCTGAGGCAGAGGGTGGGAAATGATCTCTTCTGCTCTCACTCTCAGAAGAGACTAGGAAAGCCGCCAGGGAAAGTCACCAGAGAACAAAAGCCCCCAACTATTGATTTTCACTGAGCCCATGCTCCCCCATAGGGGGCAGGGCAACTCTGCCCAAACAGGGTTGCCTGAGTAACAGTGCAGCAGGCCCCTCCCCCAGAAGACAGGCTGGGAGAACAAGAGGCTGGCAACCTTAAGGTCCCCATAAAACAGGTGCATCTTGTTTGGGTTGTGGTCAATAATTTGGACTCTGTACACTCCTTCAACCACCCCTCAACAGAAAGACTAGGGGGAGGAACCCCCAAAATAGGAAAGATTCAGACACGGTGATTTCTGCCACAGATTTACAAATGGATAAAAATATAACCAAGATGGCGGAAATGGAATTCAGGGTAGCAGTTGTGAAGACAATATCTAGAATGGATAAATCGATTAATGGCAACATAGAGTCTCTAAGGGCAGAAATGAAAGCTGAACTGGCAGAACGTAAAAATGCTATCAATGAGATCCAATCTAATCCAGATAATCTAACAGCTAGGGTAAGCGGGGCAGAAGAACAAATTAGTGATCTAGAAGACGAATTAATAGACAAGAAGGGAAAAGAGGAGGCCAGGGAAAAACAACTGAAAATCATTGAAAATAGAATCAGAGAAATAAGTGACACCATGAATCATTCCAATGTCAGAATTACCGGGATCCCTGAGGGGGTGGAGAGAGAGAGAGGACTAGAAGACATATTTGAGCAAACCATAGCTGAGAACTTCCCTAATCTGGGGAATGAAACAAATATTCATGTCTTAGAGGCAGAGAGGACCCCTCCCAAGATAAGGAAAACAGGCCAATGTCCTGGCATGTAATAGTAACACTCGCAAATCTCAGAACCAAGGAAACCATCTTAAGGGCAGTTTGGGGGAAGAGATTCCTTACATACAGAAAGAGGAACATCAGAATAACTTCAGACCTATCCACAGAGACCTGGCAAGCCAGAAAGGGCTGGCAAGACATATTAAGGGTACTAAAAAAGAAGAACATGCAGCCAAGAATACTTTACCTGGCAAGGCTGTCATTTAGAATGGGGGAAGAGATGCAGAACTTCCAAGACTGGCAGAAACTGAAAGAATATGTGACCACTAAGCCGGCCCTGTAAGATATATTAAGGGGGGTTCTATAAAAGGAGAAAGACACCAAGAATGATATACAACAGAAATTTCAGAGACAAACCATACAAACAAGGACTTCACAGGCAACATGATGACAATAAATTCATGTCTTTCAATAATCACTCTCAATGTGAACGGCCTAAATGCTCCCATAAAATGGCATAGGGTTGCAGATTGGATAAAAAGACAGGACCCATCCATACGCTGTCTACAAGAGACTCATTTTGACCCTGAAGATACATCCAGACTGAAAATGAAGGGATGGAGATCCATCTTCCATGCCAGTGGACCTCAAAAGAAAGCTGGGGTAGGAATTCTTTCATCAGACAAATTAGATTTTAAACTAAAGACTGTAGTTAGAGACATAGGAGGACACTATATCATTCTTAAAGGCTCTATCCAACAAGAAGATCTAACAATTGTAAATATATATGTCCGCAACATGGCAGCAGCCATCTACATAAGCCAACTGTTAACCAAAATAAATAGACATACTGATAACAATATGTTAATTGTAGAAGACCTCAATACTCCACTCTCAGCAATAGACAGATCATCTAAGCAGAAAATCAACAGAGAAACAAGAGCTTTGAATGACACGCTGGTCCAGATGGACCTCATAGTTATATATAGAACATTCCACCCTAAAACAAGAGAATACTCATTATTCTCACGCACACATGGAACTTTCTCCAGAATAGACCACATACTGGGTCACAAATCAGGTCTCAACCAATACCAAAAGATTGAGATTATTCCCTGCATTTTCTCAGATCATAATGCT
This sequence comes from Leptonychotes weddellii, assembly GCF_054177405.1. Classification (NCBI taxonomy): domain Eukaryota; kingdom Metazoa; phylum Chordata; class Mammalia; order Carnivora; family Phocidae; genus Leptonychotes; species Leptonychotes weddellii. The sequence goes on from NW_028057255.1 coordinate 5,552, forward strand.
TTAAAACTGGAACTCAATCACAAGAAAAAATTTGGAAGAAATTTAAAGACTTGGAAGCTAAAGACCACTCTGCTCAAAAATGTTTTGGTCAACCAGGAAATCAAAGAACTTAAACAATTCATGGAAACCAATGAGAATGGAAACACATCGGGCCAAAACCCATGGGATACTGCAAAGGTGGTCCTAAGGGAGAAATACATAGCCATCCAAGCCTCACTCAAAAAAAATGGAAAATCCCGAATTCACCAACTAACTTTACATCTTAAAGAAATACAGAAAAAGCAACAAATGATTAGCCTCACATTAGAAGAGAAATAATTAAGATTAGAGCAGAGACCAATGAATTAGAAACCAGAAACACAGTAGATCAGATCAATGAAACTAGAAGCTGGTTCTTTGAAAGAATTAGTAAGATCAATAAACCACTGACCAGACTTATCCAAAAGAAAAGAGAAAGGACCCAAATAATAAAATTATGAATGAAAGGGGAGAGATCAAGACTAACAGCAAGGAAATAGAAACAATTATTAGAAACTATTATCAAAAACTATATGCCAATAAATTAAGCAACCTGGAAGAAATGGATGCCTTCCTGGAAACCTATAATCTGCCAAGACTGAAACAGGAAGAAACTGACAACCTGAATAGGCCAATAACCAGTAACAAGATTGAAGCAGTGATCAAAAACCTCCCCAAAAACAAGAGTCCAGGGCCTGATGGATTCCCTGGGGAATTCTACCAAACATTCAAAGAAGAAATAATTCCTATTCTCCTGAAGCTGTTTCAAAAAATAGAAACAGAAGGAAAGCTTCCAGACTCATTCTATGAGGCCAGCATTACCTTAATCCCCAAACCAGGCAAAGACGTCATCAAAAAGGAGAATTTCAGACCGATATCCCTGATGAATATGGATTCCAAAATCCTCAACAAAATCCTAGCTAATAGGATCCAACAATACATTAAAAGGATCGTCCACCACGACCAAGTGGGATTTATCCCCAGGATGCAAGGGTGGTTCAACATTCACAAATCAATCAATGTGATAGAACACATTAGTAAGAGGAGAGAGAAGAACCGTATGGTCCTCTCACTTGATGCAGAAAAAGCATTTGACAAAATACAGCATCCTTTACTACTTAAAACTCTTCAGAGTGTAGGGCTAGAGGGAACATTCCTCAAGTTCATAAAATCCATCTATGAAAAACCCAGAGCGAATATCATCCTCAATGGGGAAAAGCTGAGAGTCTTTCCCTTAAGATCATAAACACGTCAAGGATGCCCACTCTCACCACTATTGTTCAACATAGTACTAGAAGTCCTGGCAACAGCAATCAGAAAACAAAAAGAAATAAAAGGCATTCAAATTGGCAAAGAAGAAGTCAAACTCTCTCTCTTCGCAGATGACATGATACTTTATGTGAAAAACCCAAAAGAGTCCACCCCCAAATTACCAGAACTCATACAGCAATTCAGTAATGTGGCAGGATACAAAATCAATGCCCAGAAATCGGTTGCTTTCTTATACACTAACAATGCAACTGTAGAAAGAGAAATTAGAGAATCGATTCCATTTACAATAGCACCAAAAACCGTAAGACACCTCAGAACAACCCTAACCAAAGAGGTTAAGGATCTATACTATAGGAACTACAGAACACCCCTGAAAGAAATTGAAGAAGACACAAAAAGATGGAAAAACATTCCATGCTCACGGATCAGAAGGACAAACATTGTTAAAATGTCTCTGCTACCCAGAGCAATCTATACCTTCAATGCCATCCCGATCAAAATTCCAATGACATTTTTCAAAGTGCTGGAACAAACAATGCTAAAATTTGTATGGAATCAGAAAAGACCCTGAATCACCTAGGAAATGTTGAAAAAGAAAAACAAAGTTGGGGGTATTCACGTTTCCCGATTTCAAGCTATATTACAAAGCTGTGATCACCAAGACAACATGGTATTGGCACAATAACAGACATATAGACCAATGGAACAGAACAGAGAGCCCAGATATGGACCCTCAACTCTATGGTCAAATAATCTTTGACAAAGCAGGAAAAAATATGCAATGGAAAAAAGTCTCTTCAATAAATGGTGCTGGGAAAATTGGACAGCCACATGCAGAAGAATGAAACTTGACCATGCTCTAACACCATACACAAATATAAACTCAAAATGGATGAAAGACCTCAATGTGAGGCAGGAATTCATCAAAATCCTAGAGGAGAACATAGGCAGTAACCTCTTTGACGCTGGCCACAGCAACTTCTTTCAAGATACATCTCCACAAGCCAGTGAAACAAAAGCAAAAATGAACTTTTGGGACTTCATCGAGATAAAAAGCTTCTGCACAGCAAAGGAAACAGTCAACAAAACAAAGAGGCAACCCACAGAATGGGAGAAGATATTTGCAAATGATACTGCAGACAAAGCGCTGATTTCCAAGATCTATAAAGAACTTCTCAAACATAACACCCAAAAAACAATCAAGTCAAAAAATGGGCAGAAGACATGAACTGACACTTCTCTGAAGAAGACATATAGACATATAGACAATTGCACTCCTGGGTATTTACTCCAAAGACACAGATGAAGTGAAAAGAAGGGCCATGTGAACTCCAATGTTCATAGCAGCAATGTCCGCAATAGCCAAAGTGTGGAAAGAGCTGAGATGCCCTTCAACAGGTGAATGGATAAAGAAGCTGTGGTCCATATATACAATGGAATATTACTCAGCCATCAGAAAGGATGAATACCCAACTTTTATATCTACATGGGTGGGACTGGAGGAGATTATGCTAAGTGAAATAAGTCAAGCAGAGAAAGTCAATTATCACATGGTTTCACTTATTTGTGGAACATAAGGAATAGCATAGAGGACATTAGGAGAAGGAAGGGAAAAATGAAGGGGGTTAAATCGGAGGGGGAGACGAACCATGAGAGACAATGGACCCCGAGAAACAAACTGAGGGTTTTGGCATGGGGGATGGCTTAGCCCGGTGATGGATATTAAGGAGGGCACGTACTGCATGGAGCACTGGGTGTTATATGAAAACAATGAAT
>NW_028057256.1:0-399 GCF_054177405.1 Leptonychotes weddellii
ATTATACAGACCCAGAAGTCTGATAACAATCAAGTTAGAGAATGGTAGCATAATAACCAGAAGAACCCATTCACATGGGAACATGAAACACATCTAAATAACTCATGGGCCGGGCGCCTGGGTGGCTCAGTTGGTTAAGCGACTGCCTTCGGCTCAGGTCATGATCCTGGAGTCCCGGGATCGAGTCCCGCATCGGGCTGCCTGCTCGGCAGGGAGTCTGCTTCTCCCTCTCCCACTCCCCGTTTGTGTTCCCTCTCTCGCTGTGTCTTTCTCTGTCAAATAAATAAATAAAATCTTTAAAAAAAAAAAATAATAACTCATGGGCCAAAGAATCCATCATGGAAATTAAGCAATTCTTGAGAATTGGACAATAATAAGAATACCTCATATCAAAATTTG
>NW_028057257.1:0-399 GCF_054177405.1 Leptonychotes weddellii
CAAAAGGAGGGTGATGAAGAGGACATGCAAAGGATCTAAGGGACTTGGTGAAGAGCTGAGACTGGCTGATTCACTGGGGGAATGGAAAAGAATAAGTGGGAATTAGAGGTAGTTCAAAGACTGTGCTTGAGAGACTTGAAAACTGAAAGTATGATGCAAAATGGCAATATTAACAGTTTGTTTGATGAATTCAGTCCAACACATTGAATTTGAGAAGATGGTGAATTACATAAAGGAAGATACCCATCAGGGAATGAGTGCTCAACAAAAGATCAGGATTTGAAATAAATATCCAAGAGTCATCTCCTAAAGAGTAGGAAATGGGCTATACACAAAAGAGAAGAGGAGAAGGAACAGTATTATCGAATGCCCTCCACCACACCAGGTACTTTGTGAGAA
>NW_028057258.1:0-399 GCF_054177405.1 Leptonychotes weddellii
AAGTCCAAAGTTGTTTCCTATAAATGACTTCTAATAATGACAAACCTCTGGTAAAATTGATTAATACAGAGAAGAAAGACATGGCCAAATATCAGAAGTTAATATTTAGATATAACAGATCTTGCACGTATGAAGAGGTAATAAGAACATGTTATGAAAAATGTCATTCCAGGGCGCCTGGGTGGCTCAGTTGGTTAAGTGACTGCCTTCGGCTCAGGTCATGATCCTGGAGTCCCGGGATCGAGTCCCGCATCGGGCTCCCTGCTCGGCAGGGAGTCTGCTTCTCCCTCTGACCCTCCTCCCTCTCATGCTGTCTCTCATTCTCTCTGTCTCAAATAAATAAATAAAATCTTTAAAAAAAAAAAAAAGAAAAATGTCATTCCAGTAAATTTCAGACTC
>NW_028057259.1:0-399 GCF_054177405.1 Leptonychotes weddellii
CAGATGGCTTCCCAGGGGAATTCTACCAAACATTTAAAAAAGAACTAATACCTATTCTTCTGAAGCAGTTTCAAAAAATAGAAATGGAAGGAAAACTTCCAAACTTATTCTATGAGGCCAGAATTACATTGTTTGCAAAACCAGACAAAGCCCCATCAAATAGGAGGATTACAGACCAATATCCCTGATAAAAATGGATTCCAAAATTCTGACCAAGATACTAGCCAAGAGGATCCAACAGTACATTAAACAGATTATTCACCACAACTATGTGGGATTTATTCCTGGGATGCAAGTTTGGATCAACATTCACAAATCAACAATTGTGGTACATCACATTAATAAAAGAAAGGACAAGGATTGGGAGCAAGATGGCGGAGGAGTAGGAGACCTGGATTT
>NW_028057260.1:0-399 GCF_054177405.1 Leptonychotes weddellii
CCGACACTGATTCCACACTGCTTTCTCTCAGAGAAACATAATGAACTTCTTGATTTATGTTTTTCAGATAAGAAGTCTGATCATGATTGCCACATGGCTTATCTTTAAAAACAATTCTGTGTTTCTCATAGGGACAGCTGAGACTTCACTGAGTTTGAGCTGAATTTACTGATGAGCTGGGAGGAGCGGCACTGAGCCGTCTCCCAGCAACCCTCCTGCATCCGGCCAAACACTGTGAGCTGGGTGGGACACAGATCTGCAGAGAGGACCAGGCTGTGCTCGGTCTCCAGCCCTCAAGACCCTCCATGAAGTCTTCTGTCTTTACTGTGAAAGGAAGGAATTCTTCCAGAACTTTCCACTGGCTTTGGGCACCCTTTCCCTGATCCATGGTTCTGGCAG
>NW_028057261.1:0-399 GCF_054177405.1 Leptonychotes weddellii
TGCAATGTGTCACCTCTTGGGGAAAACAGTATATAGCATTCTTTGCATTTTTATTCTTACTCTTTTATTATTTTTTCAATTGTTTTCTTATTTTTCAATTCTTTTTAATTCTTTTTTAATGTTCATGTTTATGTAAATTATATATATTTCCTTTCAATGTATATATACATTTTCTTATTTTGGCATCTAGATTATTTTGAAAGCAGATGAAAACACAACTAGGGTATACTTTTTTGTTTTGTTTTGTTTTACTTGTTTCTGTTTTGCTTTTCTTGTTGTTGTTGTTTTTCTTTGCTATGATTGTTATTGCTTTTTTTTGGTCCTTTTTTACTTCTTTTATTTCTGAGAAAATGACGAGATGAAGAAATTCACCCCAGAAGAAAGAACAGGACGTAGTAC
>NW_028057262.1:0-399 GCF_054177405.1 Leptonychotes weddellii
TGTTCCTCCGTTGGGAACTAAGGCCTCAGAATCTGCCAAGACCAAGAGAATGTGCACACTAGAAAAAATTGTATAAATGTATTTTTATTTATTTATTTATTTATTTTTAAAGATTTTATTTATTTATTTGAGACAGAGAGAATGAGAGACAGAGAGCATGAGAGGGAGGAGGGTCAGAGGGAGAAGCAGACTCCCCGCCAAGCAGGGAGCCCGATGCGGGACTCGATCCCGGGACTCCAGGATCATGACCTGAGCCGAAGGCAGTCGCTTAACCAACTGAGCCACCCAGGCGCCCCTGTATAAATGTATTTTTAGATGTAATTATGAGAAATATCATTTCTGCCTCTTTCATTTGATTTTTTTGGACCTTCATATTTTGGCTTTGAGAGAAAAGGCACC
>NW_028057263.1:0-399 GCF_054177405.1 Leptonychotes weddellii
AAATTTCTCTCATCTAACTCAGGATGGATGTTAGTTTCAAGAGTAACTAGATGGTTTGTTTCCAGAATCATCTTCTTGTGATCCCATGCTCTTTTGTACAAACTGGGGGTTCACTGTGATCTCCTGGTCCATGGCCTTCAGTCGCTCATCCAGCTCTATGCACTTCAGCATCTCCTGGTCGATGTTATGAAGCATGGCCTGATTATTATATTTTTCAGGGTTATCATGGAAACTGACCATACCGTCCTTCTGATTAATACTTGCAAAAATTTCACCATCCTCTATCATGTGTAAGACATATTTCTCTGCCTCCTGAGGTCCAGATAACTGCACACGACTTGCCATATCTTGTAATGATAATGTTAAAAAGGTCTTGGTTAGCCTTTGAATATTCTTCTT
>NW_028057264.1:0-399 GCF_054177405.1 Leptonychotes weddellii
TACTGGCATTAGACTCAGGATACCTGGATTCAGATCTCTTTTCTACCTCTCAATAACCAAGTAATCATGGCCAAACCCCTTAAGTGCTTGGAGTCTGTCTTTGCATCTGTAAAATGGAGACACAATGATGAATATTCCTCCTTTAGAAAAGCCTTGTGAAAATTCTAGGTAATAACGCCTCCCACTGGAGGCTAGCACCTCATAGCTGTTCATCTATTTCTTGAATCACAATGGGGAAAGTGTAGATATTATCTTGTATTTAAGTTTGCTTCAGAAAGGGAACTTTATAGGGGCACCTGGATGGCTCAGTCAGTTAAGCGTCTGACTCCTGATTTCATCTCAGGGTCATGGGATCGAGCCCCACATCAGGCTCCGTGCTCGGTGGGGAGTCTGCTTGAG
>NW_028057265.1:0-399 GCF_054177405.1 Leptonychotes weddellii
ATTCCACATCTTCCCCACTTTATCCATTGATCATAAGATCGGTCGGGGCGCGCGGGGCGGCCTCATCCACGGGCACCTGCGGCCAGGCGGACGGGCCCGGACGTCGCAGTCACCGAGAGGGCGAGTCCTCCCGCTCGCCCGCCAGTCCCGTCCCGTCCCCTCCGACTGCCCGATCGAGCACAGTCCCGTTTCCTCTGGATGGAGCCCGGGGACCCCAGCTCTGCCGGATGCCCCCGCCAGGCCCCCACCCCCTTCCCCGGCCGCCTCCCCCCTTCACCCTTTCCCCTCCCCCCCTCCCCCCAACCCCCGGCACTATGCTTTTTATGACATGTCTTAACCTCCGTTCTGTCAATCAAATAAATTGACATGAGATTGACATACCAACTCCACGTGTTTGCA
>NW_028057266.1:0-8617 GCF_054177405.1 Leptonychotes weddellii
AGAAGACAAAATAATAGAAAATGATGAAGCTGAATAAAAGAGAGAAAGAAGACTTATGTAATATGAGAATACACTTGGGGAACTCACTGACTCCATCAAATGTGATAACATTCATAATACAGAGTCAGAAGAAGAGAGAGGAAATGGGATAGAAAATCTTTGGGGAACTAAAGTTGAAAACTTCCCTAATCTGGGGAAGAAAACAGACATCTAGATTCAGGAGGAACAGAGAACTTGCATCAAAATCAATACAAGCAGGACAATACTGACATATACTATAATTAAATTTGCAAAATATACTGATAAAGAAAAAAATCTAAAAAGTAGCAAGAAAAAAAAATAAGTTCTCAGCTTCCAAGGGAAGACCCATAAGGCTAGCTGCAGATTTCTCAACAGAAATGTGTCAAGCCAGAAGGGAGTGGCATGGCATATTCAAAGTGCTGAAGGGGAAAAGTCTGCAGCCAAGAATATTCTATCCAGCAGGGCTATCATTCAGAATAGAAGGAGAGATAAAGAGTTTCCCAGACAAACAAAAACTAAAGGACATTGTGACCACTAGACCAGCCTTGCAAAAAATATTAAGGGGGATTCTTTGAGTGGAAAAGAAAGATAAAAAGTGATAAAAATAAGAAAGGATCAGAGAATATCTTGAGAAACAACAACAAAACAAGTAATAAATGTCATCAAATACTTATCTATCAGTAATTACTCTGAATGTAAATGCCCTAAACACTCCAATCAAAATACATATGGTGTCAGAATGGATACAAAAATGACCCATCTATATGCTGCCTATAAGAGACTCACTTTAGACCTAAAGACACCTGCAGATTGAAAGTGAGGGGATGGAGAAATATTATCATGCAAATCGTCATCAAAAGAAAGCTGGAATAGCAATACTTATATTGGACAAACTAGACTTTATAACAGTCTGTAACAAGAGATGCAGAAGGACACTATATCATAATAAAGGATTCCATCAAACAAGAAGATCTAAAACTTGTAAGTATTTATGCACCAGCTTGGGAGCACCAAATATATAAAACAATAATTAAAAATCATAAAAGAACTAATTGATAATAATACAACAATAGTAGGGGAATTGAACACCCTAATTAAATCAATGGTGAGATCATCTAAACAGAAAATAAGCAAGGATGTAGCCAGCCTGCATGAGCACCCCAGAACACACTTGCCCATATCAGGCTTAGCTCCAGTAATGCAGCCCAGGCAACCCATGTGCTGAGCACCCTGTGACACCCAGCATACATCCAGTTCACCTTCAGCTATACTGCCATGTTGCCCACAGTGTGGAGAGCCCCAGAAGAACACAGTATGCAATCAATTCAGATTCATATGTCCTGCCAGGACACATTTCACATGGGGAGCCCAGAGACCACAGTGGCCCATGTCCATTTTAGCTTTGGCTGTCCTTTAAGGGTGCCCACTACAGAGCACCCCAAGACCTTCTGGCCTGGGCCCCACCTCAGGTCCAGTTGCCCCTTTAGAGCGTCCTATTCGTGGGAAGTCTTGGAAACCCCGGTTTACACCCAATTCAGCTTCAGCGACCCTGCCAAGTGTCCCTCTTAGTGTAGGGCCTTGGAACCACCTTGCTCGTACCCACTTTAGCTGCAGCTATCCTGCCAGGGCACCCACTGAGCAGAGATCCTAGGGACCTCCCTTTCCTATGCAGAGAACCCTGGGGCACCTGAGATTGTACCCATTTCACCTTTTGCTTTCATGCCAGGTATAGAAACCTGGGACAACCTGGCCGGCATCCACTTCAGCCTTAGTTGGCCTGACTGGGTGACCATTGCACAAAGTGACCCACGATCCCCTGGAGTGCACCTATTTTAGCTTCACCTCTCCTGCTAGGGTGCCTTCAGCACTTAGAACCCTGGGACCCCCTGGCCTGTACCAACATCAGCTTTAGTTATTTGCCCAGGATGCCAACTGTATGGAGATCTCTAGACCTCCAGCCCATGCCAGCCAGTTTCAGCCAGCCAGCAAAATTCATCAAACACATGCAGTCTACATGGAAAATGACCATACACAAGACCATTCCTTCAAGTTAGGTGAAGTGCCTGTTTCACCTAATCCATAGAAACAAAGTGAAGTAAAATGGGGAATTAGAAAGAAAGAAAAAAAAAGAAAAAAGAAAGAAAAAGACAAAACCTCAGAAAAAAAAAACTAATTGAAATGGATAAGTAATATGTCTGATAAAGAATTTAAAGTAATGATCTTAATGAGGCACACCTGGTTGTAAAGAAGAGCGGAAGAACTCAGTGAGACCTTTGATAAAAATATAGAAATATGAAAAAGAGCCAATCAGAGTTGAATACAATAACTAAAATAATGAAATACAGTAGAGGGAATCAACAGATGATTGGATGCAGAAGAATGTATCAGTGATCTGCAAGAAAGAGTAGTGAACAACAAAAAGATAAAAGAATTTTTTAAAATGAGGATGGGTTAAGGGATATCTTGGATAACATCAAGGAAACAAACATTCACATTATAGGAGTCTCAGGACAAGAAGAGAGAAAGGGGCAGAAAACTTCTTTGAAGAAATAATAGGAGAAAGTGTCTCTAATCCAGGGAAGGAAATATATATCCAGGTTTACGAACTAGAGTTCCAAACAAGATGAACCAAGGAGAGCCATACCATGACACATAATAGTTAAAATGTCATATGTTACAGATAGAGAGAAGAAACACACCTCAGACCTAAAGACACTTACAGACTGAAAGTGAAAGGTTGAAAAAACATTTAACAAGGAAATGGAAGAGAAAAAAAAAGGTGGGGGTAGCAGTACTTACATTAGAGGAAACAGAGTTTAAAACAAAGACAGTAATAAGAGACAAAGAAAGGTATTATGTAGTGATAAAGGGATCAATCCTACAATAGGATATAACAATTATAAATATCTATACACCCAACATAGGGGCACCTAAATACATAAACATTAATGGACATAAAGAGAGAAATTGATGGTAATGCAATAATAATAGGGGACATTAATACTCCACTTATATCAATAGATAGATGATGATAGATAGATAGATAGATAGATAGATGATAGATAAATTATCCAGGCAAAAAATCAATAAGAAAACAGAAATCACATGTTTGGCCACAAAACAAACTAAAAAAATGTAGGGTTAAAATTATACCATGCATCTTTTCTGGACACAACAGTATGAAACTAGAAATAAATCACAAGAAAAAAACAACTGGAGAAAACACAAATACGTGGAAGCTAAAGAACATGGTACTGAACAACAAATGGATCAATGAAGAAATCAAGAAGAAATCCAAATGTGGAATTTAGGAAACAAAACAGATTAACATAGGGGAAGGGAAGGAAAAATAAATAAGATAAAAACAAAGAGGGAGGCAAACCATAAGAGAGTCTTAACTATAGGAAAGAAACTGATGGTTGCTGGAGAGGATATGGGTGGGGGGTGGGGTAACTGGGTAATAGGCATAAAGGAGGGCACTTGATGGAATGAGCACTGGGTGTTATATGCAACTGATTAATCACTAAATTCTACCCCCTGAAACTAATAATACAATATATGTTAACTAAATTGAATTTAAATAAAAAAATGAAAAAACACATAAAGACAAAAATGTAAACAAAGTGGACTAATATTTTAGGATGCAGTGAAAGGAGCTCTAAGAGGGAAATATAAAGCAATATAGGCTTACCTCATGAAACAAGAAAAAGCCCAAATAAACAATCTAACCTTACACTTAAAGGGACTAGAAAAAGAAGAGCAAACAAAGCCCAAGGTGAGTTGAAATAAGGAAATAATAAAGGTTAGAGGAGAAATAAATGCCATAGAGACTAAAAGAAAAGAAACATATCACTGAAACCAAGAGCTGGTTCTTTGTAAAGATAAACAAAATTACCCATAGCCAGACTCATCAAGAAAAAAGAGAAAGGAGCCAAATAAATAAAATCAGAAATAAAAGGAAAAGTAACAAGTGACCTCACACAACTACAAAGGATTGTCAGAGAATACTATGAAAAATTAAATGGCAACAAATTGGAAAAACTAGAAAAAAAAAAGAATAAATTCCTATAAACATACAATCTTCCAAAAGTGAGTCAGGAATAAATAGAAAATCTAACAGACCAATTACTAGTAACAAAATTGAATCATTAGTCAAAAAACTACCAAAAAAATAAAAGTCCAGGACCAGATGGGTTCACAAATAAATTCTACTAAACACTTAAAGAAGAGTTACTAATTATCCTCCTCAAATGATTTTAAAAAAATAGAAAAGGAAGAAAAGCTTCCAACTACATTTTACAAGGCCAGCATTACCCTGATACCCAAACCAGACAATGACAACACAATAAAAAAGACTACAGGCAAGTATCCTTGACAAACACAAATGCAAAAATCCTCAACAAAATATCAAATTGCATTCAATGATACATTAAAGGATCATTTACCAAAATCAAGTGGTATTAATTCCAGGGACGCAAGGATGGTTCAGTATTTGCAAATCAATCAATGTGATACACCACAGCAATGAAATGGATAAAATCATAGGATCATCTCAATTGATGCCCCTAAAGCATTTGGCAAATTCAATATCTGTTCATGATAAAAACTCAACAAAGTGGGTTTAGAAGAAGCATACCTCAACACAATAAAGGCCATATATGAAAAACCCACAGCTAACATACTCAATTATGAAAAACAGAGTTTTTCTCTAAAATCAAGAAAACAAAGCTGTCCACTGTTGCCACTTTTATTCAATATAATATTGGAAGTCCTAGCCATAGCAATCAGACAAGAAAAAGAAATAAGAGGCATCCATACTGGTAAGGAAGATTTTAAGCTGTCACTATTTGCAGATGACCTGATACTATACATTGAAAACCCTAAATACTCCACCAGAAAACCATTAGAAGTAATAAATGAATTCAGTAAAATTGCAGAATACATCAGTACCCAGAAATCAGTAGTGTTTCTAGCATTAAAAATAAACAGCAGAGTAATGAAGAAAACAATTTCACTTACAATTGTACCAAAAAGAATAAAATATTTAGGAATAAACTTAACCAAGGAGGTGAACAACCTATACTCGGAAAACTATAAAACATGGATGAAAAAAACTGAAGATGGCACAAGCAAATGGAAAGATATTCCATGCTCAACTATTGGGAAAACAAATATTGTTAAAACTTCCATATTACCCAAAGAAATCTATAGATTCAGTGCAATCCTTATCAAAATACCAACATTTTTCACATAACTAGAACAAATAATCCCAAAATTTGTATGGAACCACAAAGACCCTGAACAGTCAAAGCAATCTTGAGAAAAAAAGAACAAAGCTGTAGGTATAACAATTCAGATTTCAAGTTATACTATAAAGCTGTAGTAATCAAAACAGTATGGTACTGGCACAAAAATAGACACATAGATCAATGGAATAGAAGAGTCAGAAATAAACCCATGATTATATGGTCAATTAATCTATGACAAAGGAGGCAAAAATACACAATAGGGAAAAACAGTCTTCAATAAATGGTGCTGGGAAAACTGGACAGCTACATGTGAAAGAATAACACTGGATTACTGTCTGACATTACACACAAAAATAAACTCAAAATGGATTAAAGACCTCAATGTGAGACTTGATACCATAAAAGTCCCAGAAGAGAACACAGGCAGTAATTTCTCTGACATTGGCTATAGCATCATTTTTCTGGGTATGTCTCCTAAGACAAGGGATATAAAAGCAAAACTAAACTTTTGGAGCTACATCAAAATAAAAAGCTTTTCCACAGTGAAGGAAACCATCAACAAAACAAAAAGCCAACCTAATGAATGGGAGAAGATATTTGCAAATCCTTATGCATCTGATAAGGGGTTTATGTCCAGTATATATATAGAATGTATACAAGTCAACACACAAATAAACAAACAGTCCAACTGAAAAATGGGCTGAGGACCTGAACAGACATTCTTCCAAAGCAGACATACAGATGGCCAACAGACACATGAAAATATGCTCAACATTACTAATCATCAGGGAAATGCAAATCAAAACCACAATGAAATATCACCTCACACCTGTCAGAATGGCTAAAATAAAAAACACAAGAAGTAATGAGTGTTGGCAAGGATGTGGAGGAAAAGGAACCCTCAGGCACTATTGGTGGAAATGTAAATTGCTGCAGCCACTGTTGAAAACAGTATGGACGTTCCTCAAAAAATTAAAAATAGAAATACTATGTTGATCCAATAATTTCACTAATTGGTTTTTACCCAAAGAAAATTAAATCACTAATTTGGAAATGCATATGCATCCTTGTTCATTGCAGCAGCATTTACAATAGCCAGGATATGGAAGCAACCTACATATCCAATGATAGATTAATGGATAAAGAAGGAATGGATATATGTAATGGAATATTACTTAGCCATAAAAGGCATGAGAGTTTGCCATTTGTGACAACATGGATGGACCTAGAGCTTTTTATGCTAAGTGACATAATTCAGACTGGGAAGGACAAATATCATATGATTTCACTCATATGCGGAATCTAAGAAACAAAACAAATGAGCAACAAACAAAAAGCAGAATCAGACCTATAAATATAGAGAACAAACTGATGGTTGCCAGAGTGAAGCGGGATGGGGGTATCCAAAGTTGGTGAAGGGGAGAGAGATACAGGCTTCTAGTTATGGAATGAATAAGTCATGGGCATAAAAGACACAGCCATAGAAAATATAGTCAATGATACTGTAATAGTGTTGTATGGTAACAGTCGGTAGCTACACTTGTGGTGAGCAGAGCATAACATATGGAGAGGTTGAATTACTTTGTTGAACACCTAAAATTAATGTAACATTATATGTCAACTATACTCAAAAATAATTTAAAAACAGATGATATCTCATAGCAGTGAGAATTACTATCATGAAGAAGTGGTTTTAAAAGTTAGATTGGGTACAATAGAAATACTTCATAAAAATGCAGTGTTTTATTTTTCAACTAGGATTGTATGGTCCGCATTCTTTGAAAACAGTCATATGAAGGCAAAGTTGTTTCTGATGACTTTGGCTGTTAGATTATACAAAACTTTCAGGTGAATAAAAAGTAGAAGACTCGATAAATTCATGACAAATGAATATATTTTTAAAATAATGTTTAGAAATAGATGTTCCAGGTGGTTCTGTTAAGATATTCAGACAGAGGCAGTGATACAAATGCAAATCTGAAGTTGTCTCTGGAACTGTCAGCTAATAGGATAGACACAGAAGAGGTATATTAATTTTACCCTCAACTAAATTACAATTTTAATAAACTGAAAACATGTAGGTAGAAAATAGAAGGCTTCAGAGTTTAGGGGCAGTGAGAATCAAGAGTAAAGGGGTTAAATATTAATGTTTCCTATCTCATCTTCACTTATTTCTCCTAGTATTCCCCCTTTAATTTTTACATCTCACAGAGCCCTCAATCCTCAGTGTCTAGTAGTTTTGCCACACACAGACACTTGTGTTTCAGAAGCAATTTAAGATTTGCATTTCTGTTGCATCCCTCTGAACCATATTACTCTAATAAGTGCTTTCTAATTGTCTAGGGTAATTTATGTATGGTATGACAGTGGATTGGTAAGATAATGACAATTTTTGACTACTTAGTAACCTATATTCTTTAATGTTCCAAAGGCGAAACTTTTGCTTCCCTGTACAGTGAATTGCATTTTATTTTTATTGACATTCTTATACCACAACCAGGTTTATTTTAGAATTTGCCAACACTGTCAGGATCTAGGTCTGATAATATCCTAATCTGCAAAATTGATTTGAATACGTCAGTTAAGGTTAGAGGAAAATTTCTTTCCAAACCATAAACATACTCAAATATTTTTTAAAAATTTGCTTAAATTATGCTTTTTACAATCATAAATTCTCCACCCCATAAAGCTGGAAGTCCAAATACTGAAACATTAAACTACTGTGTGAGAATGAATATTCTAATATTGAATGTGAAACTGATTAGTTTCTAATGTTCCTGCATATGGTGAGAAAATTTGAAGTTTGTTTATAACATTAAGAAAATGCATGTCAATATGTTTACACATTTCTGTATAAACACATTTCTGTCAATATGTTTACATAATTATTTATACAATAAATTTCCTTTTGTTCATCTATGCTTTTTTCTTAGTAACCTCTATTCAAATAAGATTCTTGTATAAAGGGGGCGCCTGGGTGGCTCAGATGGTTAAGCATCTGCCTTTGGCTCAGGTCATGATCCCAGAGTCCTGGGATCGAGCCCCGCATCAGGCTCCCTGCTCAGCGGGGAGCCTGCTTTGCCCTCTGCCTCTCTCTCTCTGTCTCTTATGAACAAATAATAAAATCTTTAAAAAAATTCTTGTATAGGGGGCGGAGCAAGATGGCGGAGGAGTAGGAGACCTGGATTTCGTCTCCTCTCAGGAATTCAGCTGGATAGGGATCAAACCATTCTGAACACCTACAAACTCAACAGGAGATCGAAGAAAGGAATAGCAACAACTCTCTGAACAGAAAAGCGACCACTTTCTGGAAGGTAGGACGTGTGGAGAAGTGAATCCGAGGCGAT
>NW_028057267.1:0-399 GCF_054177405.1 Leptonychotes weddellii
GAAAATGATTTATTTTTTGAAAAAAAAGCCTTTTTAAATAATTATTTTTAAAATTATATACCACTTTTACAAAGTAAAAGTAGCAAAATAAAGCTTCTTTTTTTTTTTTTAAAGATTTTATTTATTTATTTGAGACAGAGAGAATGAGAGAGAGCGAGCACATGAGAGGGGGGAGGGTCAGAGGGAGAAGCAGACTCCCTGCCGAGCAGGGAGCCCGATGCGGGACTCGATCCAGGGACTCCAGGATCATGACCTGAGCCGAAGGCAGTCGCTTAACCGACTGAGCCACCCAGGCGCCCCAAAATAAAGCTTCTTAGACCCGTACGAATGCAAAGCCCTCTGCTCTCCGATTACCATGTAACATCTGCCAGTTTTGCAATTGGCATTAACTGTCTGGGC
>NW_028057268.1:0-399 GCF_054177405.1 Leptonychotes weddellii
TCCTTTTCTTTTTTTTCCCTTTTTTCTTTCTTTCCCTTTCTTTTTCCCCAGTTTCAGGTCTCTTCTGATTTGTTTAGTGCATATTTGTCTGGGGTCATTGTTACCCTGTGAGCATTTTGTTCTCTCATTCATCTATTCTCCTCTGAACAAAATGACAAGATGGAAAAAATCACCTCAAAAAAAAGAACAAGAGGCAGTATTGACTGCCAGGGACCTAATCAATACGGACATTAGTAAGATGTTGGAACTAGAGTTCAGAATGACGATTATAAAGATACTAGCTGGGCTTGAAAAAGGCATAGAAGATACTAGAGAAACCCTTCCTGGAGGAATAAAAGAACTAAAATCTAACCAAGTGGAAATCAAAAAGGCTATTAATGGGGTGCAATCAAAAATGGA
>NW_028057269.1:0-399 GCF_054177405.1 Leptonychotes weddellii
TGTTTCCTTTTCAGTGGACAGAATGGGATACAGATAAATATAGACAGATAGATATTGACAGATACATTAACTCATGAGTAAATAATATTTCCAATTCAAATGCAGGACTATAGGGTTCTTGTCTAAATGAATCCTCTTTACCCTGTATCTCCTTTCTTTCATACTGAGGATCATGATTGTTAAGAACACAGATGATGGGCTGGGGCGCCTGGGTGGCTCAGTTGGTTAAGCGACTGCCTTCGGCTCAGGTCATGATCCTGGAGTCCCGGGATCGAGTCCCGCATCGGGCTCCCTGCTCAGCGGGGAGTCTGCTTCTCCCTCTGACCCTCCTCCCTCTCATGCTCTCTGTCTTTCATTCTCTCTCTCTCAAATAAATAAATAAAATCTTTAAAAAAAAAA
>NW_028057270.1:0-399 GCF_054177405.1 Leptonychotes weddellii
CCAGAAATGTCTTTCTCAAGGACCTGGGAGCCATCCCTTTGAAATGCACTCATCTGGAGAGATAGGGTACCTATCTCCCAGTCTCTGTGGGAGGGTAAGAGCTTAACTTTGGTAAACTCCAATTAGCAAACATAGATGGCCTCATACACTGACCAACTCCCCTCCTAACATCTTTCAATACTTTTCTTTTTTTTTTTTTAAAAGATTTTATTTATTTATTTGAGAGAGAGAGAGTGAGAGAGAGAAAGAGCACAAGAGGGGGGAGCGGGAGAGGGAGAAGCAGACTCCCTGCCGAGCAGGGAGCCCGATGCGGGACTCGATCCCGGGACTCCAGGATCATGACCTGAGCCGAAGGCAGTCGCTTAACCAACTGAGCCACCCAGGCGCCCCTTTCAATAC
>NW_028057271.1:0-399 GCF_054177405.1 Leptonychotes weddellii
TTTTTATTTTTAACTCCAGTGTAGTTAACACCCAACATTATATTAGTTTCAGGTGTACAATATAGTGACTCAGCAGTTCCATATATTACTCATTGCTCATCAAGATAAGTGTACTGTTGGGGCGCCTGGGTGGCTCAGTCAGTTAGGTGACTACCTGCAGGTCAGGTCATGTTCCCAAGGTCCTGGGATCAAGCCCTGCGTCGGGCTCCCCACTCAGCGGGGAGCCTGCTTCTCTCTCTCCCACTCCCCCTGCTTGTGCTCTCTCTGTGTCAAATAAATAAATAAAATCTTAAAAAAAATAAAGTAAGTGTATTCTTAATTCCTTTCACCTAATTCACCCATTCCCCCCAGTCACCTCCCCTCTGGTAACCAGCTGTTTGTTCTCTATAGTTAAGGGTC
>NW_028057272.1:0-399 GCF_054177405.1 Leptonychotes weddellii
TGAGTTCAAGCCCCAGTTGGGCTCCACACTAGTTGTGGAGCCTACTTTAATATTTTATTAATTTATTTATTTTTAAAGATTTCTTTATTTATTTGAGAGAGAGAGGGAAAGAGAACGGGGGAAGGGCAAAGAGAGAGGGTGAGAGAAACTCAAGCAGACTCCATGCTGAGCGCAAAGCCTGACCCAGGGCTCGATCTCATAACCCTGAGATCATGACCTGAGCTAAAACCAAGTGTCAGAGGCTCAACCAATTGTACCACCCAGGCACCCCCTATTTATTTTAGAGAGCAAGATAAAAACACACAAGCGGGGAGGGTGGGAGGGAGATGGACAGGCAGGAAGGAGAACGAGCCTATCAAGCAGACTCCATGCTGAGTGCAGAGCCTGACTCGGGGCTCA
>NW_028057273.1:0-399 GCF_054177405.1 Leptonychotes weddellii
TGGGTGGCTCAGTTGGTTAAGCGACTGCCTTCGGCTCAGGTCATGATCCTGGAGTCCCGGGATCGAGTCCCGCATCGGGCTCCCTGCTCAGCAGGGAGTCTGCTTCTCCCTCTGACCCTCCCCCCTCTCATGTGCTCTCTCTCTCTCATTCTCTCTGTCTCAAATAAATAAATAAAATCTTTAAAAAAAAAAAAAAAAAGAAGAAGTTAATTTTGGGCTAGTGGCCCATCTTGAACCCCAGGAATTCTAATAACGCTCAAAGAAGACAAACTCCATGCCCTCCCAAAACTTATAGTATTTGTAATATTTGTTTTCATTTGCTAGATAAAGAAAATAATAAACAAATAAGTGGACAGGAAGTAATTGAAGGATAATATATATAATATATATATTTTTAAA
>NW_028057274.1:0-399 GCF_054177405.1 Leptonychotes weddellii
TTTCTATGTAGGTATTAAAACAATTTCCATGCTTCTCAGTGTGAAGTAAGGAATAACTGTGTTATTTTTTTTTTAAAGATTTATTTATTTATTTATTTGAGAGAGAGAGAATGAGAGACAGAGAGCATGAGAGGGAGGAGGGTCAGAGGGAGAAGCAGACTCCCTGCCGAGCAGGGAGCCCGATGCGGGACTCGATCCCTGGACTCCAGGATCATGACCTGAGCCGAAGGCAGTCGCTTAACCAACTGAGCCACCCAGGCGCCCGGAATAACTGTGTTATTAAGATACCCTAAGGGATATCATTAGATCATCAGATCACAGGGGTACAATCTTATTCATTGTTAAGAAAGCCAAAGTTTTTAAAAGTCAGAATCATAATGGTCAAGTTTGTTAAAACAA
>NW_028057275.1:0-399 GCF_054177405.1 Leptonychotes weddellii
AGCCCCATGTGGGGCTCCCTGCTCAGCAGGGAGTCTGCTTCTCCCTCTGCCCCCTCACCCTGTTCATGCTCTCTCTCTCTCAAATAAATAAAATCTTTTTTTTTTTAAAGATTTTTATTTATTTATTTGAGACAGAGAGAATGAGAGAGAGAGAGCACATGAGAGGGGGGAGGGTCAGAGGGAGAAGCAGGCTCCCTGCTGAGCAGGGAGCCCGATGCGGGACTCGATCCTGGGACTCCAGGATCATGACCTGAGCCGAAGGCAGTCGCTTAACCAACTGAGCCACCCAGGCGCCCCAATAAAATCTTTTTAAAAAAAGAAGATAAAAATACTAAGCCAGAAAAGGGTCAAATATATTTGGCAATATATAGTAGCCAATCCTGCTACTCCCTCTGAAGG
>NW_028057276.1:0-399 GCF_054177405.1 Leptonychotes weddellii
CTCTTTATAAGTGTATAGTTGAATGAGTTTTGACAAATGTGTATAGCTAGGTAAGTACTACTGTGTTCCAGATACAGACTATTCCCATCACTCTGTAATGTTCTTTCTTTTTTTTTTAGTTTTATTTTATTATGTTATGTTAATCACCATACATTACATCATTGGTTTTTGATGTAGTGATCCATGATTCGTTGTTTGCGTATAACACCCAGTGCTCCATGCAGTACGTGCCCTCTTTAATACCCATCACCAGGCTAACCCATCCCCCACCCCCCTCCCCTTTAGAACCCTCAGTTTGTTTCTCAGAGTCCATCATCTCTCATGGTTCGTCTCCCCCTCCGATGTCCCCCTTCATTCTTCCCTTCCTGTTATCTTCTTCTTCTTTTTTTTTTTTTTTAA
>NW_028057277.1:0-8615 GCF_054177405.1 Leptonychotes weddellii
GGGAAGCCGAAATCCAAGGACCCCCTGGGGGCAGACAAGCAGGATGTTTCAGACAAGCTCACCTCCCTCTTCTATGGGGTGGTGACCCCCATGCTCAACCCCGTCATCTACAGCCTCAGGAACAAGGATGTGAAGGCTGCTGTGAAGAATCTGGTGAGTCAGAAATGCTTTACCCAGTGATCTCTGGAGGACAAATGTCCCTATAGTTCTGTGCTCTTGGCTCTCGCACCCAGGAATCTCAGAAGAATGTGTCCCCAAAGAAGAGATATGTGAAGAATGATTACCAGAAAATAGAATTACATACATAATGGAGAACTTTAGCAACTACTGGACCCAAGTTCTAAAAATGATGACATCCAAAACCTGACGGGATGAGACTTGATGGGATGGAATGGGTGCTGCTGAAAAAACAAGTAGTAATTTTCTGGTTCCCTTCCGGGCACATCTGAATTCACCCTTGTGAGCAGTCGCTTCATTGTTTTGGGAAAAACAGCTTAGTGTTTTTTTGAGTTACATAAAGATCTAAGATCCTTCTGTGCAAAGAAGGTGTGGAAGACAGTGTGGGGCAAAACTTCATGACATAACAGTACAAAAAATTGTCTGCATTGGAGATGAAATGGCACATCTTTCAATGTTGTTTTTCTTAGCGGCAGGGCTGAGACAGGAGATTAGAATGAAGTTGTCTCTTTCCTTCCCCTGAGACTCTGAGGAGTTGGAATCATGTAGATTCCATGTAGAGTATTTCCTTTGAGGGCAAGTAAGCCGGATCCTACAAATGCATGTGGAAGATCCTAGCCCAGGAGCACTCATAGCTGGTATCTGGTTTTAAGCTTCATTTTCCTGACCTCGGTAAGTCTTACATATTTAAGTACAGAGTCTGGCCCGATAGTCTGGAGAGTTAGAGGATGGACCTATGGGGGAGAGTAGAGCAGGAGCACCATGGGACCAAGAGAAGATGGGGCAAGGTGGCTGACTGAGGAGAAGTGGAATGATAAAACTGAAAGACAGAACCAGTTCACCAAGCACCTGAGAAGGGGTCCAGAGGTGTAATGTGTGAGGATCTCAGTCACTAGAGACACAAAAAGGGACAAAGATTCTGTGAGGGAGTGAACTCTGAATGTCTCTTTTTCCTTGAGGTATCTGGATGTCTATTTTTTTTCCTGAGAATCAAAATTTCCTGATGAAAATAAATGCTCCCTGCTTGCCTTGCTTGGGCGTCCTGAGCTTCTCCTATCTGAGATGCAGCCAGCCACCCCCTTCAGCCCTACAGCACTCTCCTGTCCACACTGGGCAGAAACGTGGTCACTGGTCACTGCCTGTGTGGGCCCTTAAACAGTCTCTCTGGCTAGTCCTGTCTCACCATTTCAAACCCAGTATTATCTGTCCCACTCTGGTGTGAATTTGCCTTTCCCTGTTGAGCACAGAGCCCATCTATGTCCTTCTTAGCTCACTACAGGGAGGATGACATCAATTCGGGATCAATTCCATCCTTCATAAGTAAAGAATTGACTTAAAAATGAAACATACTTGCAGAGCAGAATTCCTTTTCAACAAACTTCATTTTACTAGTTTTGACTCAGAGAACCGTAACTAGTTTCCACCCAGATCTTTCTATAGGACTCTCAACAGGACTCCTTCAGCTGATGAAAGTCCTACCCTCAGAAAGCCTTCAGATGTCACTCTCCTTCATGAATCAGCTAAAGAGTGCCCTTAGCTGAAGAGAGCTGACTCCCCCAAGATCATGCCCCCTTCCTTAGGGCAGCCCATAACCAGTGATTGACTGATGGAGAGATATAAACATCTTGCCCCTACACAGGATACTTCTGAAGGGTGATCCTACTGCTAGAGCTCCCCATGGGGTTGACTGCGGCCTTTGTTGAGACTACATCACGGGGCAACTCCTCCCTCTGCCCAATCCTGCTTTCTCATCCTCTCTTCCACCAGTGTTGATCCCAAGAGCACTCCCTAATAAATATTATGCCCTGCAATCTCCATACTAGAGTCTGCTTCCTGGCAGACTCAAACTGTGACATCATGCAAGCTCCATTGCTCACATAATGCATATATTCTCTTTTCAGAATCCATGGACACTGGCAATCCTCACAAAAATCATGTACAATAGTTGTGTTAGCATCAGAAGCTTTGAAACCAGACCTTGGTTAGGTTCCAGTTCCTCTATTTATCAACTTATCTTCAAGTTTGTTTTTTATTATAGTTAACTTCTCTGAAATCTGCCTACCACCTATTTAGTTCAGTGTTTCCCATTCCCATTTTTTGCCATGAACCACAAAGAAAATAATGGGATTTGTATGGCACCCTGGGATAGGTAGATGGTAAAGGCAATTCACCTGGGGGATTAGGTCACAACATGTCCTGCTTAATGACCCTAAGAGGACTCTAAGCTTGGCATATCTGGACCCTGTAGAAAACTAACTAGAAAGTTCTGCCAGAGGCAAGCTGTTTCCTCCTTAGTACCTGATAAGAGGACAGTAGTGCCCCTTCCCCTGGGCACAGATGATTGGACTATTGACCAAAACAGAGCTAATCGTATTTTCTCTCCAAGGAATATGAATGTGGATATAGAGACCCTTGTAAGTTGGCATAGGGCTCTTGAGCTGAGAGACCACATAAATGCAGGACTAATGTGGCAATGTGGCCATGTGCCTTGCAAGAAAGAGAAAGCTGGTCTGCAGAGAAATGATAAATCAAATGCTCCAAGAGAACCATACAATACATGACCCAAGACATGGAGAATTTCTCTTTCATTTTATGGAAAGATTTAAATCTACAGAAAAGTAGAGAAGATAATAAAATGAATCCTTAGGTATTCATGTCCCAGATCCAACAATGAGCCATTCATGACCAATCTTGTTCACCTATAACTCCAAGGATTATTTCTCCCTCTCCTGAATTATTCTGAAACAAATCCCAGATATTCGTAGTATATCATCCTTAAATATTTCTGTATTTACCTCTTAAAATGATTAGTACTCTTGTAAAATATAAATTACCATTTCATACCTAAAACTCACACTAATTCCTTGAAATCACCAATTATCCAGCATTTTATATTTCCCCAAGTGTCTTATAAATGCTGTAATTATTTCAATTTGTTTATTTGAGTCAAAATCCAAGTAAGACTATACGTTATGATTAGTGTATTTTATTCTGCAGTTCCCTTTCCCCTCTCCCATTCCCCTCCTGTCCTCCCCCTGCCCAACTCCTTAATTTCCTCTTAATTTGCTACAGCAGCTTCCAGAACTCAGAGACACATTTTACTTACTAGACCACTGGCTTATTATAAAAGGATATAATTCAAGAATAGTCAGATGGAAGAGATGCATAGGGCAAGGTATTGGTGAGGGTGCAGAGCTTCCATGCCCTCTCCACTCTCCCCTATGTTCACTGTTCACCAACCCAGAGGTTCTCTGAACCCTGACCTTTTTGGTCTTTTTGGAAGATTCACTACATAGGCACAATTGACTAAATCATTGACCATTAGTGGTTGTTTCGATCTCCAGTTCCTTTCCCTGCCCTGGAAACTAGGGATGGGGATGGAAGTGGTGGGACTGAAAGTTCCAACATTCTATTCAATGTTGGTCCCCCTGGCAAACAGCCTCCATTCTTATTTATGTTCCAAAAATCATCTCATTAACATAAACCCTGGTGTGGTTGAAAGGGGCTTGTAATGAATAATAAGACACCATATCACCTTTATGGCTCTGAAGTGTTTCTCAGGAACTGAGGACAAGAGACCAGACATTGTAACAAATGTGCTCCCATTGCTCTTGTTCAGGAAATTCCAAGGGCGTTGGGAGCTGTGAACCAGGAATCTTTGACAAAGACCAAATATATGTGAGAAATATATTTTGGTCGTCTGAATGAACAAATATATACCTCTTAATCTGTTACAATATCACATTACTACAATCTACTGATTACAGTTCTATAGTGTCTGTCCCTGTATTTCCTATAAATTGATGATTAGGTCTAGATATTTGAGAGGTTTTAGGAAGTTTTAGTGTGGTTATGAGCTCATGGCACCTGAGATCTTCTAATAGGACCCAGTATCCTTAATGGCTTCCTTGCTTTATAGTAGGTCAAGATATTATAGGCTCAACATTTGCAGTTCCTTTCCAGATATGGAAATAATCATTTTCTCTAAGGAGTTCTTTTTTCCTTTAGTGGGGACTGGTATTTAGAAACCACAATCTGGGTGCCAAGGGTGCTAATGAGTTTATCATAGTTTCTAGGCCTTTCAGTGGAAAGAGGAAATATATGTAAATATAAAATATTTATACATATATAAAATTCATACCTACAATTTCTACAGAATTTTTACTTAACCTACTGATTAAGGTTATTTCTTCCCATGCACAATCTCATTGCAGGAAAGTATGGAGAGGGCTTAAAGTTGTTAGAGGCAGTTAGTTAGGTTCTGACAGGATGCCTGGAAGCTAGCAAAGAGGAAGTCACAGCTAACTAAAGTCAGGGGTCTATCCTGGCAGCACTCCAAAACAAAAACACAGGAAACCAGATTAAACCAGACAGGCCCAAGATGGCTAAAAAAGTAGTCTCCTCCCTAAGGGTGCCATGACAGAAAATCCCCGACGAACTAAGGAAGAAAAGGCACATAACCCACATTCCTGGAAGAGGCCACCTGTTTTGAAGAAAATTTCCACCTTAGAGTAATGAATATTCCACCCCTTTGTTAACAGCTGTCGATTAAAGATAGAAATCCAAACCCCAGTGGGTGCAACACTCCCTTGAGCTCACCCGCTCTCACGTCTAGAGAGTGAGTAATAAGACTTAATAAACTCTCCTGTTTGTACTGCTCATCTCCTGTGGTGTGTCTGTCCTTGAATTCTTTCTCATGAAAAGATTAAGAGCCCCCAGCAGTATCTTTTGGATGGGTTGTGTCAAGGCCTTGGAGCCCGAGGTATCCCCAGTCCACCCGGCAACAAAGATACACCAACATAATAAGATGTTAAGAGCCAATGTGGGCACAGCTCCTGTAAAGAGCAGAAGTGAGTCAGGCTGTCACTGTGATATGTGTCCCGATTCCTGTGTACCTGGCAGTATTGGGGCCAATCATAACAGCCGAGGCAATGGTGTGGGCTCTCCCACTTGTTCCTGAGCTTTCCACAGGAGACCCAAGCCCATGAGTGGAATACTGAGGGGTGACAGGCTGTAGAAGAGTTGCAGGAGAAACCCAAGGTGGGGAGAGACAGACAGAGACTCCAAACCAGACCCTCAAGGCATCTCGAAGCTCAGAGGGGACTTTCCAAAACAGGAGCAGTCACCCACCCCTGTTCACCATGGATGGCCTCCAACAAAGAAAGGTACTTGGTGCAGACAAGTAAGATGGCAGATTCTCTTTGAATAGGGCCAAGAGTCCTGAGTTCTGCAAGCTTGTTCTGCTCAAGATAGATGTTTCCAGTATTTAAGAGCCACTTAGAAAAGAGAGGTTTGTTACATATCTGAAAGGCTGGAGCCATAGCCAGAAGCTATGTATCTGGTCAATGGTCCCCTAGGTTTTAAAGCCATGCATTCTTACAGTTTACACCATCTGGTTATTTATTTATAAAATGCATAAATGTTCTACTGTACCAATATGTTATATACATTATAAAATGTTTAAAAAATAAAAATTTAAAAAGATGGGATAAAAGTAAAAATATAAAAAGAAGAGCTACCATGGAGCAAAGAAGAAAACAAGGGTAGGTCACAAATTCATTTATTAATTTATTCAGCAACTCTTTATTGAGTGCCTACCACAAACCAGGTCCAGTTTTTATACTTAGGATACATTTATAAACAATGTAGAAAAAAGTCCTTGCCTCTATGAAACTTGCATTCTAGCAGATGGAAACAGACAAGAAACAATGACTAATGCACATAAGAAAATAACAGAGGATGTTAGAAATTGCACAGAATCAGGACTGAGGCATACAGGAGGACTGAACCCATGCACCTAATTTTTCTCCCTCCTGAAACACACAAAAACTACAGCTTTTTTTGTTTTGTTTCATTTGTTTTTAAATGACAAACCACAAGGTTAAGAAGAAGGGGGGCATCAGAGTGATAACATTTTGAAGGCTGGAAAGTGGATGGACTAGTGGTCGTTTCTAAGGCAGATCTGACAGAGCCAAATCCTGAGCCACAAATGGGGAGAGTGCTGTGCTACAACCAGATCTCCAGCACTGAGCAGCCACTGTGCCAGGTCCTTCTAGGTCCAGGGGTGAAGGGGTGCTGCTAAAACAAGGAGGATTAGGCAAAAAATGTATAAGAAACAGAGTCCCCACACCCCCTCCCTCAACCCATGACATTGGCCACCTGTCTCTTAGCCATCCCAACAAAAAGTTTATTCTCTGGAAAGGATAAAACAAATGAGCACGAGAAAGACTTCAAACAACAGGACATCAGTTCTGCAATCAACTGGCTTTTTTCAAGCCCACGGCTGCTATGCCTGTGGAACTCTCATGGCAAGAGCTAGAACCAGATTCATTTCTGAATCTCCCAATGCCTTGTAAAGGCCTGGCCTATGGTAGGAGCTCACAATCTATATGGTGGGACACAGACAAGAAGGAACTTTCCAGGTCACTTGCCTCTTTCCAACCCCAACATCCTGAATTTGGAAATGCCAGGGATACTGAGCTATAAGGATTTGTCCTGTGCAGTGAGTTGCACACTCTCCTAGACCTATCATGGACTCTACTGAGAGTTCTCATTGACTTGGGGTTTATGTTAATTCTGGCAGGACCAGCATGACCCTTCCTCCTAATCTTTCCAATAGCTCAACAGGATGGGTATAAAGGGAGGGAGGAGGAATAAAGTATTTCTGGAAGGACTTCAAAATAATTGGATCTCGGGGACATAATCCCAGATGTCTAAATTTTCTAAACTTCGTCACTTCACTTTCAAAACTTTAAATCACTTCAGGGACTAGGATAATCCCAATAGCAGGGTGGAATTTAACTGGCTTCATACGCAATGCATGGTCCTCTGTGGATTTTACCCAAACATAGAACAAAGACCAGAAAACTCAGCTCTCATCCATTTTAGGGGCTAATTCCTCTGGCTGCTACTTTCAGATCAGATTGGCTAATTTCAGCCTCTGGACTATTCCCAGACCTCAGACAAGTGGTTTTCTTCATTGCTCTATTTACAGAAAAGGTAAGACAGAACTTGTAAAAGAATATGTAAACTCTGTGGGCCCAGCCCAGTTCCTGGTTCCATTCCTTGTGACTATGTGGCATGGGGTGAACTGGAAGGAAAGAGAGAAGGACTTCTCAGTGGTAGGACAGAAAGACCAAGAATGAGAAATTCATGAGATCATCTAGTCCCTAGATAGAATATTTCTAAATATAATCCATTCCAAAATGAGTATTAGGGAAAGAGAGCCCAGAGAGGAAAAGGGACTTGATAATCCCCATACACTGAATGATTGGTGAAAATCAGTTCTTTTGGTAAGTGCTCCAAGGAGTTTGGAAGGTGAGTGAAGGAATGAATTAATGAATATCCCAAGGGTCTGTGGACAGTGAGAGAGAACTCTAAAAGAGGAGGGAAGTCATATGCAAAATTACTTGGAGAGGGGAATGATCAGGAATTGAGAATGAAGATCAGTTATTTCCACCAGTCTCATGCCCCCAAAGAAAAAAATTCAGGGGCGCCTGGGTGGCTCAGTCATTAAGCGTCTGCCTTCGGCTCAGGTCATGATCCCGGGGTCCTGGGATCGAGCCCCGCGTCGGGCTCCCTGCTCAGCGGGAAGCCTGCTTCTCCTTCTCCCCCACTTGTGCTTACACCCACACCCACCCCTCCCACACACACACTCTCTCTCTCTCTCTCCAATAAATGAATAAAATCTTAAAAAAAAAAGAAAAAGAAAAATATTCATACAAATGGAGTATAACAATTCTCACAAAATTGATTAAAATGAATCAGCCACGCATGATATAAGCTGAGGTAAATGTGTGATGTTAATCTTAAATGTGATTAGGAAAAGTAAACCTAATTTTGTGAAATGTCAAACACCTCTATGGGTGGCCAAATATCACAAAGTAGATTTTTACCAATTTCTCTGCATTTAATTAGAGCAATGTAAAGAGCCCCCCAGATTGCCAGGGCTGTTTTCCAGCTGTTTAGCAAAGAAAGTATCCTCAATGGATATCTGGCCACTTTAGGTATCAGAGAATCGTGAAGTTGACTTTCTGAGTTCCTGCAGGTAACAGGGAAAATATACCATGGACAGGTCCAATTGGACTTCTCCTGTGGTGGGGTTCATTCTCCTGGGGCTCTCAGACCACCCAAAGCTGGAGAAAATGTTCTTTGTGCTCATCCTCCTGATGTACCTCGTTATCCTGATGGGCAATGGGGTCCTCATCCTGGTGACCATCCTTGACTCCCGCCTGCACACGCCCATGTACTTCTTCCTGGGGAACCTCTCCTTCCTGGACATCTGCTACACAACCTCCTCAGTCCCCCTCATTCTCAACAGCTTCCTGACCCCCAGGAAAACCATCTCCTTCTCCGCCTGTGCCGTGCAGATGTTTCTTTCCTTTGCCATGGGAGCCACAGAGTGTGTGCTTCTGGGCATGATGGCATTTGATCGCTAT
>NW_028057278.1:0-399 GCF_054177405.1 Leptonychotes weddellii
CTCCCGCCCCCTTGCCCAGTGACAGTCGCCCCTGTCCCCCCCCCCGCCCCGTGCTCCAGGCACAGCTCACAGCAGCTCTTTCCACGTGCTGCCTCATTTACAATGAGTGGGTACGAGCGCCCCATCATCAGAGATCGGGCAACTGAGGCACAGGGCGTTTCAGTGTCCTGCGCACATGCCGAGCGAGTTGGGGCAGAGCACGCTTTGTCCCGAAGGGCCCGACTCCAGGGCCGGCGCTCCGTGGGGCGCGTCCCTTGGGGGAAGTGAAGGCATTGCCCACCTCGCCTGCATCCGGCGCCAGCTCGGGTCCTGTTAGCGCGAGGCCTCTCTGACATTAGAGACGCCCGGTGGGTGCCCCACTCTGTTCCCTCAGCCCCGCCGTGAGCGGACTGTGTGTTG
>NW_028057279.1:0-399 GCF_054177405.1 Leptonychotes weddellii
TTTTATAAGCATTATGTTGAAATAAAAAAAAGTTTCCGGTGGTGCCTGGGTGGCTCAGTCGTTAAGCGTCTGCCTTCGGCTCAGGTCATGATCCCAGGGTCCTGGGATCAAGCCCCACATCGGGCTCCCTGCTCCACGGGAAGCCTGCTTCTCCCTCTCCCACTCCCCCTGCTTGTGTTCCCTCGCTCACTGTGTCTCTGTCTGCCAAATAACTAAACAAAATCTAAAAAAAAAATAAAGTTTCATATGAATACATATAATTTACATATATTTTCCTTACATAAAACAGTAATACATATTTGAAGAGGCTACATACTATATGATTCTCACTGTGTGACATTCTGGAAAAGGCAAGACTATGGAAACAGTATAAAGATCTAAATAATCATGTGCCAGTGT
>NW_028057280.1:0-399 GCF_054177405.1 Leptonychotes weddellii
AAAAGAACTTATTATAGAAGGTCTCACTTTAAGTCTTACCCCAAACCACACAGAGATAACCATGTTATCAAGTCTGAGATCACTGGGTGTGCTTCAAGAGATATGCCATATATTATAATTAATTATATACATATTTATATATATACATATACATATATTCATATATGTTGTATATTCATATATATTTTTCTTTTCTTTTCTTTTTTTTTTAAAGATTTTATTTATTTATTTGAGACAGAGAGAATGAGAGACAGAGAGCATGAGAGGGAGGAGGGTCAGAGGGAGAAGCAGACTCCCTGCCGAGCAGGGAGCCTGATGCGGGACTCGATCCAGGGACTCCAGGATCATGACCTGAGCCGAAGGCAGTCGCTTAACCAACTGAGCCACCCAGGCGCCCCC
>NW_028057281.1:0-399 GCF_054177405.1 Leptonychotes weddellii
AGTCATTGTCTGTTACTTTCATGATCAGAAACACGACGTGGTGAAGACAGACTGGGTCCGTTGGCCAAATTCCCTTCTTTACTTTGGCCCCTCCTGTCTCTCCCCGACCCCCGTCTTTGGTGGGGTTGAAAACAATGTCACGAATGGCATTTTGGAATCGACGTTGTAAGCCTCCCACCTCCAGTGCTCCAAACTATTGGTAGGCAATTTCTTTTCTCTTTCCCCCTCGCCCCCTCCTCTGGATGGTCATTCCATCTGGGATGCGGTGATTCCATTGCGGGCCTCCCTCCGGGACCTGGCTCAGTGGGCTGCCCACCTTCACCTCTGATCGTCAGGTGTTAGTCAAAAGGCAAACACCAGGGCTGGCTTAGGGGCCCTGACTGGTGATTCCGCATTTCC
>NW_028057282.1:0-399 GCF_054177405.1 Leptonychotes weddellii
CATATACAATCATTCAACAAATGTCAGCTACTACTACTATTACTGATACAAAAATAAATAAATACATAGATAAATAAACTAAAAAACAAATAAATGCAAAGTTCTATGTAAGCATAAAGCTGGAGGACTAAATCGATTTCAGAGAAGTCAGAAAATGCTTCCTAAAAGATCTGATATCTAGGGCGCCTGGGTGGCTCAGCTGGTTAAGCGACTGCCTTCGGCTCAGGTCATGATCCTGGAGTCCCTGGATCGAGTCCCGCATCGGGCTCCCTGCTCGGCAGGGAGTCTGCTTTGCCCTCTGACCCTATCCCCTCTCATGTGTTCTCATCTCATTCTCTCTCTCTCAAATAAATAAATAAATAAATAATCTTTAAAAAAAAAAAAGATCTGATATCTAAA
>NW_028057283.1:0-399 GCF_054177405.1 Leptonychotes weddellii
TATGTTATGTTTTACAAAGGCAGTTATTTATTATGAAATTGTCCTGCTAGGACATTCTTAGAACAGTTGGAAGTAAAAATACTTAGGAGACCACAGTCACAGGCATTATTCAATCATGAGGGGGACTTTTGAAGGCAACTGTTTTCACATCTTATTTAAGGAAGAAATAACTTATTAAGAAGAAACAGCTCTTAGCAAGCTTGGGATTGAGAAAATCCAAACATAAGGGATTGCGGTGACGGGGGGTGAGGACACTCATCTGGGAACGAAGGTGAAGCACCCGAGGAAAAATCTCTGGCTCAGCAAACCTTTTTTGTTGTTTTTTTTTTTTTTGCCTCTGAGGTTCTTACTTCTAATGTCTCCTTTTAGAGGATGACTGAGTGGAGAAGGAAGAAGGCC
>NW_028057284.1:0-399 GCF_054177405.1 Leptonychotes weddellii
ATCCAAAAAAACCCACAGAAGATTTATTTGGATATTAGTGTGCCTTCTCCCCATTCCCAATCACTGTCGTCTGGTCACGCAAGGTTGGAATAAAGAGTTAACACCACAGAAGGCCACCAGAACAACGGCGCTACTGTTTCTTTCTTTTTTTTTTTTTTTTTTAAGATTTTATTTATTTATTTGACAGAGAAAGACACAGTGAGAGAGGGAACACAAACGGGGAGTGGGAGAGGGAGAAGCAGACTCCCCGCCGAGCAGGGAGCCCGATGCGGGACTCGATCCCGGGACTCCAGGATCATGACCCGAGCCGAAGGCAGTCGCTTAACCAACTGAGCCACCCAGGCGCCCGGCGCTACTGTTTCTTAAACTCAAGGTCAGAAGCATCAGCACTTCTCAGAG
>NW_028057285.1:0-399 GCF_054177405.1 Leptonychotes weddellii
TTATATGAATGTAAGCATGTATTGTTTCGACCAATATATATTTGTATCAGTCATATAATAGACCTGAAAATAACTAGAAAAGTAACACTTGAACCAAGGTTCATTTGAAGTTTTAAACTAAAATTATGTAGTATGGCTCAGTCGTTGGGCGTCTAACTTCGGCTCAGGTCATGATCCTGGGGTCCTAGGATCGAGCCCCGCATAGGGCTCCCTGCCCTGTGGGGAGCCTGCTTCTCCCTCTCCCACTCCCCCTGCTTGTGTTCCCTCTCTCGCTGTGTCTCTTTCTGTCAAGTAAATAAAATCTTAAGAAAAAAATAAAACAAAATTATGTAGTATGATGTGCAAGCAAGTTCCTTATCAATGAAAACTACATTTTGCCTGGTTTATTTAATTTTTTTG
>NW_028057286.1:0-399 GCF_054177405.1 Leptonychotes weddellii
AGGGTGACGTGTACATACCTGAAGCGATCCACATATTTCCCGATGGTGGAGCTGACGTCCCCACAGCAATGCACATGCTCCTCTGGCCGGTAAATGGAGCGCTGACAAGGACAAATGTTCTGGGGTTCAGTCCCTGTGAAATGGGCACAGTAGGGAACTCACTGCAGACCGGAGGGAATTGGGGGCCACAGAGGGCTGAATGCAGGGGGACCCTGGCCTGACTGCTGCTGGGAAGGGGGATTTCTCTGCAAGCCTCTCCTTCACCTGCTTCCCTAATGCCTGTTTTCCATGGGAGAGTGACTCTCCAGGGAAGGACAGAGGTCCTGGTGTGCTGTCCCTGATCAGGCTTCCTCCGTGCAGTGGGGTGTAGCAGGAGGTACCTGTGCAGTTCTGACCCAG
>NW_028057287.1:0-399 GCF_054177405.1 Leptonychotes weddellii
GTCTTTCTTTCTAGTACTTGAGAGGGTAACTTAGGAGGACATGGCGTGTCCAGCCCATGAGAAGGGCAGGCAGGGCTGTGTCCTGAAGCAGGTGGGAGAGAATGCCCCTGCTTTTTTTTGCCATGTTGTGAACACGTTGTTTCCTTTTTTAGGAAGATGAGACTAAGCCAGAAGACTGTATACCAGATGTACCAGGCAATGAACATGCCAGGGAATTTCTGGCTCACGCACCAACGAAAGGACTCTGGATGCCACTGGGGAAAGAAGTCAAAGTTATGCAGTGTGAGCACGGCAGAGTCGCAAGTAACGCTCCTCCATACACGCAAGTTATATACCACGATTTACAAAGCGCGTTTACTTCATTTTTTTTTAATTTGTTCTCACCGCAGCCCTGTTAAG
>NW_028057288.1:0-8615 GCF_054177405.1 Leptonychotes weddellii
TCCCCTTTCTCCGCATCCCCGCCAACATCTGTCGTTTCCTGACTTGTAAATTCTAGCCATTCTGATTGGTGAGAGGTGGTATCTCATTGAGGTTTTGATTTGGATTTCCCTGATGCTGAGCGATATTGAGCACTTTTTCATGTGTTTAAAGGTTCTTTTAATTCAGAATGTCATTGCTTTGCCTTATTAGTCTTATATTATTTATAGTATTTATCAGTATGAGACTGTATTATTTTTATTAATATACTTATTTTCCATTTCCCCAAACAGAATGAAGCTCTGTGAAGGCATGGATCTTGTCTGTTTTGTTCGCCACTGTGTTATCAGACCCAGAATAGTGCCTGATGCTCTGTAGACATCCATAAACGATGAGTAATCTAGAGCTAGCAAACAGTGGTACAGTGCAGTGCAAACCACTGAGTGGTTTGAGAACATTGTGTCTTTTTTTCTCTAAAGACACTGGTCTAATGACTGAATTCAGAAGAATGGACACTAATTCACCTTGTACACTTCTGTTTTCTTAGAAAAGATTTTGGAACACCTGTTAAAACCATCTGAAGCTGCAGTGTTCTAATGGTTGGAGTGCGTTCCACAAATTCTCCCTGGAACCCCCATGTCTTTGTTTATTTGGGTTGCTATAACAGAATCCTATCGACTAGGTGGCTTAAACAACAAACATTTATTTCTCACACTTCTGGAGGCTGGGAAGTCCAAGATCAGAGTACCTGCAGGTTCATGGTCTAGTGAGAGCTCACTTCCTGGTTCATAGATGGCTTTTTGCTGTGTCTTCACATGGTGGAGGAGGTGAGGAAGCTCTTTGGGGCCATTCTGAGAAATTCTATAATCAGAATTGGCTTCTACCTTGCACATGACTTCTGTGGCAAAAATTCTGTCTCCTAACCCTCTTCACCCTCTGAGGAAAATACATCTCCCCATGATTTCTGATACTGGAATAAGAAAAACATCTGGTGTCAAGTGATATGAATACATACTCCTGGACCTTTGATTTATAGCCTCGAATGCACACAGAACATGCTTATGCACAAATGTATACATTCATGGATTGTGCAAATGAAAGGAGTGGGGGTTGCCCTTTGCAGAATTCAAACCTGTAGCTTTTCTGCACTGGGCATTTCCTGTATTGGTTGACCCAGACAGTGAGAATATCTTTGCATCCATAATAGCTTTGACTGCTGAGAATGTTAACAGTGAGTTTCATGAACTATGCCCTTTTCTTGGGACTGTTAAACGTGTCAAGTTTGGTGTAGTTAAGAGGCACTCATATTATCAACTTATTTTTAAGGTCTTTGCATATTAGATGCCTCCATAGTAATAGATCATATAAAAATTTTCCCAGGTTCCAGTGTTGACAGATGGTGCTGCTCTGCAATATAAGCAGTGATGTCCTCACAAGACTATTGATTTTGTTTGTGAAATATAAATCCCTAAACAGTGCCTGATGGGCTGGTGAGAAGTGCTTCTTTAATAATTCAATAATTTCATTAAATGATTTGGTCCTCAGTGAAACAGGAGTGGTGAGGGACCTGGCTGTGGACTGCACTTAAGTCTCAAGAGAAACACGACCGGGGTCTCCTTTGTTCATGTTTATTTTTGTTCATGTTTCTGTATGTCTTCAAGATAAAGTGAAGTCTTTCAGTGTATGAATTCCAAGAAATAGAGCAAATGACATCAGATTCTTTAGTGTGTCTCACAGCATTTTAAGCTCAGTCTGCCCAGATTCAAGGCAATGGCTTGGTTCATTTGCTTACTAGGTAGGCTTGGACATTGATTTATTTTGCCTCTGCTATTTACCTTTCTTTTTTCTTAGTGGGCTGTCATCTCAATAGAGAATGGACTGTTTGTAGGGAGTAGAAGCCAAGATGATTCCAACACAGAACTTTATTACAGCTAAGAATGTCATAATCACCAAAGCCGCCTTCTTCTTCTGATCTGACAGAAGAAATAAGTAACAAAAACCCTAAGAAACAAATAACCTGAAACTCTATCATGGAAACCCCTGGAAATGCAACTAACATTAACCCAAGTGTATCTTCATGCATTTGTGTATCTATTACATATGCCAAAGTCCTATAGAATCAGATTGATTTGTTTTATCTTGATTTATTTCAGAAAAGATTTAAAACATCAGTAAATTCACATATTATGCTTGCTTTTACAAAGGAGTTATAAAGCTAATGTTTTGTATACTTAATTTGTTATCTTAATTAGGGACTCCTAGATCATCAAAGAGATGTGATACATCTTAAAGTAATACGATTAGGACTTATAGAGTAAACACATGTACAATTTATTCTTTTTGGCAAGTCTCAGAAAAAAACAATTTTGATATGCTAATGGATTCTAATGGGCAAGTAGCTATTAATTAAATAAATAACCCATTAGACTGAGAAGTGAAATGTCAGTACAAGGACTGGCTACTAACATTGTTGAAGAATAGTAATTAACTTATAGTCTTAGCAGTGGCATAGATATTTGTATTTCATTTTGCAGATATTTGTGTCAGCTATACCAAATTAATTAAATTAAACCAGTAATTATCTAGTAAATCTCTAATCTCAGTTTGCACAGTGCTATGCTAGAAATTTGGAATGAAACAAAAAAGTAGAAGACATGATCTAGACTCTCAGAGAAAATACAGTGTAGTTGGGAGACGCAAGACATAAGTAAATTTAAAATACAATGGTTGTACATGGCAACATATTAGGAATGTTTTAAGGCATTACATCATCTAGTACTTACCATGTTTATCATCATTCATCATTACTTACTAGCATTTGTCGAGGACTAGTGGGTATGGAAAACTCGTGTTGGGACAGGGCTGGGGGATATCAAGAAAGTGTAAATCCTGGCCTCTGCACAGGAAAACAAAGATTTAATTAGGCAGATTGACTGCTAAATGAAATCTTCTCTAAAGCAGAAAGTCCTGTGAATGAGAAAGGGAGCAAAGGCTGATGGCTAGGATGTTCTGACAAGTTTTGTGGAGGAGGAGAACTTGAACTTGGAAGTGCAGGAAGAATCTGGCAAATAAAGGAGGGGGAGGGAATGGCTCAGGTGGGGACAAAGGCTGGAGCCAGCATCATCACAAGGTGTCGAGGGTGAGGCTGGAGAAGAGATGTATGTAATTGGGACCAGATTGTGTGGATTCTGAGGGTCAAGGAGTTTGGACTCAGCTATCCTAAGGAGAATGACAGATCAGAGAGGTCTCAGGGAGATGGATGAGATGAAAGAGTGCCAGGTAGATCTGTGGTAGAGAGTAGAGGCCAGGGGAGGAAAAACTGGCTGGGGGGCCCCGTAGGGGTTCAGATAGGAAGATGCCTTTCTTTTTTTTTTTTTTAAAGATTTTATTTATTTATTTGACAGACAGAGACACAGCGAGAGAGGGAACACAAGCAGGGGGAGTGGGAGAGGGAGAAGCAGGTTTCCTGCGGAGCAGGGAGCCCGATGCGGGGCTCGATCCCAGGACCCTGGGATCATGACCTGAGCCAAAGGCAGACGCTTAACGGCTGAGCCACCCAGGCGCCCCAGGAAGATGCCTTTCTAAACCGGATCGCAGACTTTTTCACAGAAAGGAGAATGCCTTGCTTTTTGTTTGTTTGCTCTTTTGCTTTTCCTGTCCATTCAGCCCAAAATGTGTAATACAGTGAATCAACCCCTTGCAGGGCCACTAACTTATGAGCTATCTGAAGCCAGGTGCTGACCTTTCCCACTGATAACTGTATTTAGCCTCCTGGAACGAGAGTGCTTCATGAATAAAACAAGTTAGAGAAACCTAAGGAGAGGTGAGCAGAGGTCATTCTATGGTGAGGTGATAAATTTTGTGACTACCGGGGCCCAGTCGCAAGCAATCATTACTGAATTACCTGGTAATAACAACTGGAGATGAACAAAATACGCAATCTAAGCACAATGCAGATGCAAATTACCAGCTTCCCGGAGATCTGATCGAATAAAACTTAGGTTTTAATTAAACCGTGACCAAGTTAATTGAAAGGTACTATATTGTGTGATAGATAATTATCAACTAGAATGGTATTTATTTTGCTGCAGCATCCTGATTTATCTCTTTTTCCTTTTCCGAGAATGCAAACGTCCACTTAGCCTTTTAGTCACAGTCAGGGGCCAAAAAAATTACATAGCAGAATGTATTAAACATTAATTTTATTAAATCACAATCAGGGAAGCCTGACTCTTTTTTTTCCCCTAACTATATTTTAAGTTCTTGAGATAAGTTTTACTGTGGCACATCTATTTTTTTATAAGCTTTTTATAAAATGTGGCCATAATAGCAACTAATGATGTTAACAATAATAATGATAGCTGTCATTTCTCTCCATAGCCTCAGGATCATTTTGTGCTGAGTGTTCACAACTGAATCATAACTGTCTATGTTAAAGGATTGTTCCTAGGTTTTATCTATCTTGTTCAGCAAATAAAGAAGCCTTTTAATTCAATTGGTTTCTTGGCTGATTTGTCTCTCAGTGTGATTAATCAATGGGAACTAGGGGCCCAATTCACGTTTTCACTTAAGTCAATACAAATGTTGAGTGCAGTTGTGGTTGTTTAGAAGGGGATAAAATGGGGTCACTGACTTAAAGATTATTTCTTCTTGTTTTTATTCCTTAACTTTATTTTCTCCATCAGGCTTTCTGGTAACTGATTCTCCTGGTTATGAAAGCCTACAGGGAGGATTAAGGGAGGTAGCAATTTCTCTTCAGTAGACAGTCTCCATTAATTCTATTATTTCTCATCAACAACTGATGTACACCCCAAAGTGATATAAGTGAAGGTAAATGATAAGCAGTTTGTTTCACTTCATGGCTAATACTTTCCAAAAGCACTTGTGACTAATATCTAATAGAAGTTTAATAGAAGTCTGAGATTGGAAGAAAATTTGGGGGCTAAACTGTTCACCCCCAAGGTCTTCTCCTTTCCCCATCTAGTATTAGACATAGGTGGTGTTACTTCTCTTCTTCAAGGGGTCCTGGCAGGAGGATCCTGCAACAGCCTCTAGGAAATACATTTCAACATTAATATCCCTTATGACCGAGAGAGGTAATTTGGTTCATTTATTATCAGGTTCCTCCTCCTCTGTGTTGAAAGCCCTTAATGACCTGGTGTCTTCCCTCAGCAGGGCTGACGGTATTCTGTCAAAATACCATGATGGATTATGCACTTGGTGACCTCCTGTGACTTTTTGCAAGGCAGATAAAGTAGAATAAAAGGGCAGCAAAGAGGCAGGGGACTATCCCTATTTGCCATGCCTGCCATCTCTGCAGCAGGAGGAAGGCTCACTAAGAAGCTGAACGAAATTCTCCCATCCTGCTCCTCTGCTCCCTCCTCCCCCTCCCTCTGGGGAAGCACCAGCCAGCAGTGGAAATGGGAGTAGTGCTGATAGCACGACACTTTGAAAGCTGGACAGAAGGAGAAACTAGCTAGAGAAAGAAAAACTCTGTCCTCTGTGCTCAGGAGTCCCCACTTTCAGGACTCCTGCAAGCTTCATAAAAGGAAAAACTGACCTCATCCGTGTACATCTTCAACTGTACCTTCTCCGACATAGACATGATACAAATTAGAGTGAGGCATTGAATACTTGTGGGCAGTTTTCTTATTTGAATTGTGTTTCCCCCCCATAAAACAGCTAAAATAAGAAAATACTTCACTACATTTAAAGGAACCCAGTAAGAGGCTGTGACAACTGAGTCAGGGTTTGCTCACTAGGAAACCGCTCAGGTAAGAACATCTCTTCACTGTAAAGGAGCACCGCTTATCAAAGCCATCCCACATGACCAAGGCCGCTTGCAGTTTGTCCAGAAGTGACTTGGGAATTATAGACGGGCGATGGTTGTAGGCAGCGCTCTGTGGCTAGAGACCATTTTGGATTTACAACACGTTTATTATTTGCAAGGAACAGCACCATCAGTCATGAAAGAGCATATTTTGAACAGTAAAGTTTCTAAGCTTCTTTGTGCTATCTTACACTGGCATTCCTATCTTGGAAATATCCTAACTGCAGTGTGTTGTGTGTCCTGTCTTCCCATCTAGGTTGAAAGCTGGACCGCGCCATCCTCAGAAACACCAGGACCTGGTATAGCATCTGGAAATGAGTAGGCAATGGTCAAACAATTGAGGAATGAATGAATAAACATAGAAACTGCCTGCTTTTCTAATGGGTTTAATAATTCAGAAAAACTAGTTGATCCTTCTTTCTAGTTTTACTCCGGTGTCTCCTTGGAGGAAAAAAAAAAGTGTACACTTGCTCAAGACTATTTCTGATGAAGGCCATTGTAATTTATGGAATGAGAAAGTCAGGGAGGTGGGATAGGAAATGGACAACATGACCTCTCTGAGATTTGGGGGCTTTTGTACAGATTGGTTTCTGCTGGGCACTTACAGAGACAGCTTTGGGGTAGGCTGCTGGGTGAAGATCTAGAAAGAAGCTCATGCCATTGTTCAACATGCAGGAGATGAGGAATGTACGGTCAAAGTCACACCAAGGGGAAAACGCAAATGAAAAGCATGTTTCCTGGAATTCATCCTATCGCTCTTCATTTCTCTGGCCGGCTTATACTTGTGGCAGTTTTCTCTCTGGACCAACATGTCATTTATTTTGGCTCTACTAAGTCACACACCACTGGAATGCGATTGGTATTCTTACCAACCGAGAACCATCTGCTCTTTTCTAGACAACAGCTATTCTGTTCTGTCTCTCTCCACCTCCTGCTTCTTTCAGTTTTCTCATATATTTTCAATCGTATGCATTCTTTTTTCTATGAATAGGAGACAGTAAGTGCCTGAGGAATTCTCTCTTTGGATACATTTTTTTTTCACAGGCATTGGAATTTTAAATTGTTGTTTGTTCCCTTTCAGAGCTTTGATCTTCTATATGTAAAATAAAATGTTTATCTGTAACACTGGCAAAGGGAGATGCAGAGTCTTCCAGAAAGCTTCTCTATGTTCCTTAGATAAATCGTGAGACTCTTTTTACCTGCTGGCCAGTTAATGTCATAACATTTCCTCTGTTTCTCAAAAAATCAGGTAAAAAAGGTACATAGAAAGCGACAGGTAACAGATGAAGAAAACAAAGCAACTTTGTCGTAAACTTACTCTGGCCTTTGCTCCAAGAGTGCCTGGAGACAGACCCCTCAGAGGTGTTCAAGGCATTTGCAGTTAGAACTTCAGTGGAGCAAACACATTTCTGGAGTACTGGTGTTCACCTGGAGTTTGTGGCTTTCACACCCATGTTCAAGTTTCTTTTCTCATTTATTTGTCCACATGGTTTAGAGGACACTGTGCCCGACTTAATGTGTGGGGGTGTGGGTTAAAATCCAACTCCATGGCAAGTTATAAACCTCTCTGAACTTGAATTCCCTCATCTGTAAGATGCAATTGACACACAACAGAGGTGTCAGGAACATTAACTGAGACAGCATATGGAAAACCTTGGAATCAGCTGCTCTTCAATAAATGTTGGTTAACTTTTAATCTGCAATTACTAAAGCAAAGTCCAGAAATGAGATAATAATCTGGGTAATTCATCCTTGCATCAATTATCTGGAGTCTTTGCATAAAGAGAAAAGCTCAGGGATTCAATTACCTGCATAATAAT
This sequence comes from Leptonychotes weddellii, assembly GCF_054177405.1. NCBI lineage: Eukaryota > Metazoa > Chordata > Mammalia > Carnivora > Phocidae > Leptonychotes > Leptonychotes weddellii. Next base: position 7,628 of record NW_028057288.1, read on the forward strand.
TCAATTCTGCTCTGCATCTTCTAAACATGCTTAAAATTTAACAGGCAATCATATTCTTTCTGGAGGTAATTACTTGCAGAGAAGAAGGGGTTAAGGAATTGCCTTTCCTATTTTGTCCGAAGATTTTTTTTTTTTAATGACACTATTAAAAGAGAAAATCTAACATGTCAGCCCCATATTAGGCTAAACCTGCTGTTATCCCAAATTCTCTGGGTTTATTAAGATATTATAAATTTAATTAGTAGGATTTCTACCACCCCTCACTCTGTTTGTAGTGACCAAAGCATAAAAACCATTGTTAAAGCCACCTATTAATCAATTTGCTCTGGTACTTTTCAGTAATTGACTTTCACAGATGAAACAGTATATCAACTTTAACCCGTTTCTATTCAATTAAAGCTCTCCTTTTACTAGCCAGGACCAATTCTGCCATTTTGTATTAAGACTGTTCATACTTATCCTATTAATCATTAAAATAATTAAAAGCGTTTTGAATAGACATCCTTTAGTTTCCAGACTCTTTAAGTCTTTATGGTCTAATAATTCTTGGAGTCATCTAAGGTCCTATGTAATCTTTTAATTGAACATTTTAATTTTGATGTATATGTTTGCTATTAACTTATTAATGACAAAGGTGAATTATAAAAATATCTCCACCCTCCAATATCCATCATCCATAATACAGCACCAGGCTTTCCAGCCTTCCAACAAGTTCCCCTTTGGCCTAATTTCAATAATTCATCAATTTTAGGTATCATGAGCTATTGAAATGAAATCCATTTGGTTGAAATCAATAAAATACCATATAGTTGTTGTCAAATTTTCTTTTCTTTTTTCTTTTTTATTTTTTGGATTTTTTTATTATGTTAATCACCATACATTACATCATTAGTTTTTGATGTAGTGTTCCATGATGCATTGTTTGCGTATAACACCCACTGCTCCATGCAGTACGTGCCATCTTTAATACCCATCACCAGGCTAACCC
>NW_028057289.1:0-399 GCF_054177405.1 Leptonychotes weddellii
GAAACAAACAAAAAGCCTACTTCAGAGCTGCAGTAATCAAGACTGTGTGGCACTGGCATAAAGAAGGGTACATAAACCAATGGCATAGAACTGAGAGTCCAGTAATAAATTGATATGTTTATGGTCAATTGATTTTCAATGAGGATGCCAGGAAAACTCAATGGAGATATAATAGTATTTTCATCAAATGGTGCACAGACAACTGGGTACCACATGCAAAAAGAATGCAATTGGACCCCTACAGAACACTATATAAAAAAATTAATGTATAGTATGGATCAGACCTAAATATAAGCGTCAAATCTATAAACCTCTTAGGAGACTGCTTGGGTGTAACTTTGTGACTCCATCTAGGCAATGGTTTCTTGGAATGACACTAAAAGCAGAAGCAACCAGAAA
>NW_028057290.1:0-399 GCF_054177405.1 Leptonychotes weddellii
TATCATTCAATGAGCATTTGCTGAGAGTCCTGGCAGACTGTGAAGAGCACCCAACAGCAAGGGAAGCAGGGGGACACAGGAAGCCGAGGCAGCAGAAGAAAGAACGCTGTGTGTTGAATCTCAGATCTGTACCTCTGAGACAAATAATGCAAGATATGTTAAGAAAAAAAAAGAAGAAGAAGAAGGTAGCGGGAGGGGAAGAATGAAGCGGGGGAAATCGGAGGGGTGGACGAACCATGAGAGAAGATGGACTCTGAAAAACAAACTGAGGGTTCTAGAGGGGAGGGGGGTGGGAGGATGGGTTGGCCTGGTGGTGGGTATTGAGGAGGGCACGTTCTGCATGGAGCACTGGGTGTTGTGCACGAACAATGAATCATGGAACACTTCATCTAGAACTAA
>NW_028057291.1:0-399 GCF_054177405.1 Leptonychotes weddellii
TTATAGAAGTCTCAACTGATTATCTTTAACGGTGTGCAAACAGAAACAAACAAATCCTCATCAGTTACATACTATAAGAAACCTGTGACTCGGGCGCCTGGGTGGCTCAGTTGGTTAAGCGACTGCCTTCGGCTCAGGTCATGATCCTGGAGTCCCGGGATCGAGTCCCGCATCGGGCTCCCTGCTCAGCGGGGAGTCTCCTTCTCCCTCTGACCCTCCTCCCTCTCATGTGCTCTCTTTCTCATTCTCTCTCTCTCAAATAAATAAATAAAAAATCTTTAAAAAAAAAAAAACCTGTGACTCAACAATTCATTTTTAAATCTTTTTAAAGATTTATTTATTTGTAAGAGAGAGAGAAAGAGAGTGAGTAGGGTGGGAGGGCAGAGGGAGAGAGAATCT
>NW_028057292.1:0-399 GCF_054177405.1 Leptonychotes weddellii
GTGTACTGTGCTCTGTAGGATGTCGAGCAGCATCCCTGCCCACCACCCACTGGATGCCACTAGCGTGCCCCCCGCCCCTGCCCCACTTGTGACAACCAGAATTGCCTCCAGATATTGCCGAGGGTTCCCTAGGGAGCCAAGTCGCCCCTGGATAAAAACCACTGTATTAGACTTTACTTAATAAATGGAAGGTGTTCTTTTTTTTTTTTTTTTTTAAAGATTTTATTTATTTATTTGAGACAGAGAGAATGAGAGAGAGAGAGAGCACATGAGAGGGGGGAGGGTCAGAGGCAGAAGCAGGCTCCCTGCCGAGCAGGGAGCCCGATGCGGGACTCGATCCCGGGACTCCAGGATCATGACCTGAGCCGAAGGCAGTCGCTTAACCAACTGAGCCACCCA
>NW_028057293.1:0-399 GCF_054177405.1 Leptonychotes weddellii
ACGATGGACTCTGAAAAACAAACAGGGTTCTAGAGGGGAGGGGGGTGGGAGGATGGGTTAGCCTGGTGGTGGGTATTGAGGAGGGCACATTCTGCATGGAGCACTGGGTGTTATGCACAAACAATGAATCATGGAACACTTCATCTAAAACTAATGATGTAATGTATGGGGATTAACATAAGAATAAAAAAAAATTAAATAAAAAAAAAAGAATTCCTCATATCAGTGAGGTCATATGATAAAAAAAAAAAAAAAAGAGTGCCCGCCCTCATAGGGCAGCACACTGCCAATGTAAAGATTCTCCAGTCCCTAATGGAATACAAGCAACCAGTTGAAAGGTGATAAAGAGTAATATTCTCTGAGGATCTTTATCTATCATTTTAGTGCAACTCTACTCAC
>NW_028057294.1:0-399 GCF_054177405.1 Leptonychotes weddellii
GATATATTTTTTTTTATTCTTATGTTAATCCCCATACATTACATCATTAGTTCTAGATGAAGTGTTCCATGATTCATTGTTCGTGCACAACACCCAGTGCTCCATGCAGAACGTGCCCTCCTCAATACCCACCACCAGGCCAACCCATCCTCCCACCCCCCTCCCCTCTAGAACCCTCAGTTTGTTTTTCAGAGTCCATGATCTCTCATGGTTCGTCCACCCCTTGATATTTTAAAAAGTTACTTAAATAGTGAAGCCTTTAAGAGAATTATAACACTAATATCCTTACAGATCCATGATATAAAGAGATCAGTTTATTCAGGCAAAACAAAACAAAACAAAACAAACAAAAACCCACCAAACTTGTACTTTGCTGCCACCCCTCTAAGCTCTGCCAGA
>NW_028057295.1:0-399 GCF_054177405.1 Leptonychotes weddellii
GTAGTAGAGCAGGGTGGTTAAGGGCATATGTGTTGAAGTCACACGACCTGAGTTAAATCTTAGGTCCTCTTCTTAGCTCAGGCTAAGTACTTAAGCGAGCCTCAATTTCCGCAGCTGGAAAATTTCCCCATCTGGGTAATATCTAGCTTTCATAGTATTGTTTTAAAGAATTAAGTGAGATAACATATGGAAAGTTCTTTTTTTTTTTTTTTTTAAAGATTTTATTTATTTATTTGAGAGAGAGAGAATGAGAGAGAACACATGAGAGGGGATAGGGTCAGAGGGCAAAGCAGACTCCCTGCCGAGCAGGGAGCCCGATGCGGGACTCGATCCAGGGACTCCAGGATCATGACCTGAGCTGAAGGCAGTCGCTTAACCAACTGAGCCACCCAGGCGCCC
>NW_028057296.1:0-399 GCF_054177405.1 Leptonychotes weddellii
CTGTCTCAAATAAATAAATAAAATCTTTAAAAAAAAAAAAAAAAAAAAAACAAGAGAACTCCATTCAATAAAGGCCAAACCTCCAATAAGGGTAACTGTCATTTACAGTCTGTGGTTTCTGCTCCTGGCCCTCCACAATCAATGTACTCCCAGAAACCAACCTGGTGGTTACAAAGCTTGTTCACTGACGTGCTTAAGAATGAAAGAAAACACTCACGTCAAAAATGCCACTCAGAGCACAGTGGGGAAAAAATGGGATAAATCTGGAACTGGGGGATCTGGGGCTCGTATCCTACGTGACCCTGATCTAATTAATTAACCACTCTGAATCTCAGTGCCTTTACCTGTCAGATGGGCTTAATGATCATACTGCCTACCTCACGAATTATTGTGCGGTCC
>NW_028057297.1:0-399 GCF_054177405.1 Leptonychotes weddellii
GGGGCCCTGGCAGAACCGGGTGGGCTACTGGCTCGGGGGGTCACAGGACACAGAAACAAGCGGCCAGGTGAGTACACAGAGCCGTCGGAAGCAAGGTCAGGTCAATCCCTGGGAACACATGGAGGTCGGAATGGCAGCAGGACCACTGCGAGCGGTGAAGGTGACAGTACATGGTGCTTCTAGCGGGAAAACAGACGGACGGGTGCAAGCACAGCCCTCTGCATGTCCTCTCCGGAGGCCCTGAGGATCGCTGAGTCCAGACGCTGAGGGTAGCCACCCCAATGACATGTCGGATCCTTTGCCCAGGTTCCAGACCTAACCCAGTTTCCAAACCCAAAACCCACTGATGGAAGGAGAGCTGGGTCCCTGGGAGGAAGGAGGGCTTGGCAGGAGCCTATG
>NW_028057298.1:0-8615 GCF_054177405.1 Leptonychotes weddellii
CTACATGAAAAGCTAATGATGTAATGTATGGTGATTAACATAACAATAAAAAAATTAAAAACAAAAAAAACCAAAGAGGCAACCCACAGAATGGGAGAAGGTATTTGCAAATGACACTACAGATAAAGGGCTGGTATCCAAGATCTATAAAGAACTTCTCAAACTCAACACAAAAAAACCAAATAATCAAATCAAAAAATGGACAGAAGACATGAACAGACACTTCTCCAAAGAAGACAGACACACGAAAAAAATGTTCATCATCATTAGCCATCAGGGAAATTCAAATCAAAACCACATTGAGATAACCACCTTACACCAGTTAGAATGGCAAAAATTGACAAGGCAAGAAACAACAAATGTTGGAGAGTTTGTGGAGAAAGGGGAACCCCCTTACACTGTGGGTGGGAATGCAAGCTGGTACAGCCACTTTGGAAAACAGTATGGAGGTGCCTCAAAAAAATAAAAATAGAGCTACCCTGTGACCCAGCAATTGCACTATTGGATATTCACACCAAAGACACAGATGTAGTGAAAAGAAGGGCCATATGCACCCCAATGTTCATAGCAGCAATGTCTTCAAGAGTCAAACTGTGGAAAGAGCCAAAGATGCCCTTCAACAGATGAATGGATAAAAAAGATGTAGTTCATATATACAGTGGAATATTACTCAGTCATCAGAAAGGATGGATACTCAACTTTTACATCCACATGAATGGGACTGGAGGAGATTATACTAAGTGAAATAAGTCAAGCAGAGAAAGTCAATTACCATATGGTTTCACTTATTTGTGGAACATAAGGAATAGCATGGAGGACATTGGGAGAAGGAAGGGAAGAATGAAAGGGGGGAAATCAGAGGGAGCGATGAACCATGAGAGACTATGCCTCTGGGAAAAAAACTGAGGGTTTTAGAGGGGAGGGGGTGGGGTGGGGGAATGGGTTAGCCCGGTGATGGGTATTAAGGGGGGCATGTACTGCATGGAGCACTTGGTGTTATACAAAACCAATGAATCATGGATCACTACATTAAAAACTAATGATGAATTGTATAGTGACTAACATAACATAATTAAATTAAATTAAACTTAAAAAAAATTACCTTTTGGAACATACCCCTGGAGAACAAGTTGGTATACAGAACTTACTGTTTAGCTTCCAATCTCTAGAATCTCGTACCTTTCATGTGCATCAGTGATTTTCATTTTCATTTTTTTTTTTTGCTACAGAAACCCTTATTCTCTCCCCAAACGAAGTTATAAGCAAGAGCCTTAAAAAATTTTGAATAGATTGATCCGGAGATAGACCACATGGGGTGCTGCCCTCCCACCTCAAGACTACAAGCAGCATAAATAAATTATTTGACTGAGATAGAATCTTCTATACCTAATGCCTAGATTTCTGGCATTACTGAACTGAATTTTAAAAAGTGCTAGTGGATGATTTTTCTTTCTGTGTATGCCGCCCCCTCCCACCCAATCCCCTTCATTCTCTTTTTTTTCCCTCTGTCCTAATGAAGGCCATGGTATTCCACTGGATTGACACTACAATCCAGCCCTCCCCCCAAAGGCAAATGACAGCTATTTGACTTTCTGAATGAAAAAAAAGTTGCTAGGCTAGCTATCTCATAAGCCATTGGTCAATAAGCCTTAGTGTACTTAAGGCCTACATCTCAGCCATCTCTCTAAGTTAATACCTATAGAGATCAGGCAGGTATCATGGCATCCATACAGCAGGACCAGAAAGCCAATCTAAAATGAAACATCTGCTCAGCTAAAGATAGCAAAGGCCAAACAATATAAGTCTCTGGGACAGATGTAGCTAGGAAATTGACAGTTAAAAGTTTTCTTTTGAGGGAAAGAATGAAGTCCACCACTTTATGCCTGAGTAGCTAAAATGAGGGCCCTGGGGAAGGACATATGCTGCCATCACATTCAAGGCTACAGGCAGCACAAGCATACTTTTGGGCTGAGGTGGAATCTCCAACTTCTACATTTCTGGCATTACTAAATAGATTTTTTTTAAGTGATGTAAAATTCACATAACAAAATTAACTATTTTAAAGTAAACAATAGAGTGTCATTTAGTACATTCACAATTTTATGAAACTACCACCTCAATCTAGTTCCAAAATATCTTATTGTCATGAAATAAAATCTCATATCCAAATCAGAGTTAAGATGGCAGAGTTAAGATGGGGCCCTAAGTTTCTCTGGTCCAAATAAAGCTAGATAGTTATCAAATCTTTCTGAACACGTGTGAAATCAATCAGAGGTCTGAGAAAAGAAATGCTACAATTCTACAAATAGAAAAGTGACCACTTTTTGGAAGGTAGGAGGTGCAGAGACTTGAAAATGGGGTGATATATCAGAGGATACAGGGAAAAGGAGGGAGCCTGCTTACAGAGGCTACCATAAAGTATTATAAGCAGCGGAGTACAAAATTAGAACTTTTAGAAGTCTCCAACAGTGGAGGATGTGCCTGGTCTAAAGGTGCTCAGGTGGCAAAGTAGGGCAGAATCCCAGGTGGCACAGTATTGTCTCAGGATCTCTGGGGTCACAGAAAGAAAGGAGTGCCTGAAGTGTGGCAGAGATCCCAGGCATAGAAGCAAGGAAGCCAGCTGAGAACAGGCAGTGTAGCCACCAGCTATCTGCTCTGTGTTGCCATTAATTACAAACCACTGCATGGTCATGCAACCACTTTCCTGACAGGGATCCAGGAAAAGGTAGAAGCCTCGCAAGACCTCCCCCTATACACCCGCCCCCAAGGAGGAACAGCATAGGTCTACACCACAGGAGTCTGTAAAATTTGGAGTTTTAAAACTCAATTGCATGTCCAGATAAAAATGTTTGGTCATAGGCCAGGTGAACAGACAGAAACCCGGGAGATAAAACTGATTGACTGCTTTTCTATGAGAGCTCACTGAAAAGTAGAGGGCATGAACTTTCAGCTCCAGGGCTAGAGATTGGGGCGCCACCATTTTCATCCTGCCCATTGGTGCTGAAAGCTTTCAGGGAGCAAAACAGCACCACATAGTGGAATCAGAGCTGCTTACATTGATCCCAGCTCCCTGGTAAGGGAGGTGCATTTCCATAAGGGCAAGGGCACCTGAGAATCACTGCAACAGGCCTCTCCCCCAGAAGACCAGCAAGAATACTGGCTCACACCAACTTTACTGCTTATAGAGAGCTGAAAGCTTCAGCTCTTAGGGAAAACAGTATATAGCATTTGAAGTTTTTGTTTTTGTTTTTTTTTTAATATTCTTAAGCCTTTTAGTATTATTTTTTTGTTATTATGTTTCAATTCTTTTTAAAAATTTTATATATACATTATATACATTTTTTTATTTTTTTGTTTCCTTTCATTGCATTTCATTTTATTTTTTTAATTGTTGTATATATTTAAGTTTTCCTTTATTTTGGGATTCAATTTCTTTAAACAAGCAGACCAAAACACACACAGATTCTAGTTTTCTGTTTTGTTTTGTTTCTTGTTTGTTATTTTCTTGTTTGTTTTTTTCTGGTTTGTTTTTATTTCTGTTATTATTGTGGTTATTCTTGTTTTTTTCTTTTTCTCCTCTACTATTTTCTGGACAAAATGAAGAGATGGAGAAAGTCATGCCAAAGAAAGACCAGGTGGTAGTACTCACTGACAGGGATTTAATCAATACAGATATAAGTAAGATGTCTGTACTAGAACTTAAAACAATATTTATAAAGATAATAGTTGGGCTTGAAAAAAGCATAGAAGACACTAGAGCATCCCTTATTGTAAAAACAAAAGAACTAAAATCTACTTAGGCAAAATTTAAAAATGTTATTACCACGATGCAGTCCCAAATGGAGGCTCTAAAAACAAGGATAAACAAGACAGAAGTCAGTCAGTCAGAAGATAAATTATGGAAGATAAGGAAGCTGATAAGTGAGAAAGACAAATACTGGATAACTAAGGGAAACTTACAGAACTCAGTGATTCCATAAAGCAAAATAATGTTCAAGTAATAGGGGTCTCAGAAGATGATGAGAGGAAGAGAGGGATAGAAGGTTTATTTGAAAAAATTATAGCTGAGAACTTCCCTAAGCTGGGGAAGGAAACAGGCATACAAATCCAGAAGGCATCACGAGCCCTCCCTTATTGCCCACGTGATGTGATGAGCACTGGGCATTATATGCAAGTAATGAATCATTGAACATTATATCAAAAACTAATGATGTACTATACATTGGCTAATTTAATTTAAATTAAAAAAAAAGAAAACAAATCCAGGAGGCACAGAGAACCCCCTACAAAATCAACAAAAATATCTCAAACCTCGAAATATAATAGTGAGTGGATATCTTTGCAAATTACAAAGATAAAGAAAAACTCCTGAAAGCAGTTTGGGACAAGAGGTCTTTAAACTACAAGGGCATTATTAAACATAAGGCTGGCAGCACATCTGTCCACAGAGACCTGGCAGGCCAGAAAGGACTGGCATGATATATTCAAATTAAAAAATTCATGGAAACAAATGAAAATGAAAACACAACAATTCAGAACCTTTGGGCTGCAACAAAGGTGACCCTAAGAGGGAAGTATATAGCAATACAGGCCTTTCTCAAGAAACAAGAAAATTCTCAAATATACAGCCTAACATTACACTTAGAGGACCTGTAAAAAGAACAGCAAATAAAGCCTAAACCCAGCAGGAGAAGAGAAATAATAAAGATTAGAGCAGAAATCAATGATATAGAAATAAAAAAAATAGTAACCTAGATCAACAAAAGTAGAAGTTGGTTCTTTGAAACAGTTAATAAAATCAATAAGCCCCTAGACAGACTTATCAAAAGAAAAGAGAAAGGACCCAAATAAATAAAATCATGAATGAAAGAGAAGCAATCAGAACCAACACCACAGAAATACAAACCATTATGAGTATATTATGAGCAATTATATGCCAGCAAATTAGACAAATGGAAGAACTGGATGCCTTCCTAGAAATACATAAACTACCAAAACTGAAACCAGAAGAAACAGAAATGCTGAAAGACCCATAACCTGCAAAGAAATTGAAGCAGTAATCAAAAATCTCCCAACAAACAAGAGTCCAGCACCAGATGGCTTCCCAGGGGAATTCTCCCAAACATTTAAAGAAGAATTAATACTTATTCTTCTGAAACTATTTCAAAAAGCAGTAAGGAAGGAAAACTTCCAAACTCAATATGGCCAACACTACCTTGATCTCAATACCAGACAAAGACCCCACTAAAAAGGAAAATTATAGACCAATATCCCGGATGAATACAAACGCAAAAATTCTCACCTAGATACTAGCTAATAGGATCCAACAGTACATTAAAATGATTATTCACCATGACCAAAAATAAATCCCACTTGGTCATGGGGCAAGGGTGGTTCAACATCTGCAAATCAATCAATGTGATACACCACATTAGTAAAAGAAAGGACAAGAACTAAACGGTCCTCTCAATAGATGCAGAAAAAGTATTTGACAAAAGTAATTTTGATTAAAACTCTCCACCATGTAGGGATAGCAGGAACAGACCTCAATAACATAAAAACCATATACAAAAACCCACAGTGAATATTATCCTCGTCAGAGAAAAACTGACAGATTTCCCCTAACGTCAGGAACATGTCCAGGTCACCACTGTTGTTCAAGATAGTACTAGAAGTCCTAGCCTCAGCAATCAAACAAAAAGAAATAAAAGGCATCCAAATTGGCAAAGAAGAAGTCAAAATTTTACTCTTGTTACATCTGTACATATGTAGAACCCCCCCCCAAAAAAAAAAACCACCAAAAAATTGCTAGAACTGATAAAGGAATTCAGCAAAGTTAGAGGATATAAAATCAATGCACACAAGTCAGTAGTATTTCTATTCACTACAAATGAGGTAGAAGAAAGAGAAGTCAAGGAACTGAACCGATTTACAATTGCTCCAAAAACCATAAGATATCTAGGAATATATCCAGCCAAAGAGGTAAAATATCTGTATTCTAAAAATTATATAACACTTATGAAGGAAATTAAGGAAGACAGAAAGAAATGGAAAAACATTCCATGCTCATGGATTAGAGGAACAAATATAGTTAAAATATCTATGCTACCCAAAGCAATCTACACATTCAACGTAATCCCTATCAAAGTACTATCAACATTTTTCATAGAGGTGGGACAAACAATCCTAAAATATTTATGGAACCAGCAAAGACCCTGAATAGCCAAGGACTGTTGAAAAAGAAAACCAAAGCTGGTGAAATCACAATGCCAGACTTCAAGCTATATTACAAAGCTGTAATCATCAAGACAGTATGGTACTGGCACAAAAGCAGACACATAGATCAATAGGACAGAACAGAGAACCCAGAAATGGACCTTCAACTCTATGGCATCTAACCTTCGACAAAGTAAGAAAGAATATCCAATGGGAAAAAAAAGCAGTCTCTTCAACAAATGGTGTTGGGAAAATTGGAACACCACATGCACAAAATGAAACTGGACCACTTTCTTACACCATATATAAAATAAACTCAAAATGGATAAAAGACCTAAATGTGAGACAGAAAACCATCAAAATTTAGAGAACACGGGGCAGCAACCTCTTTGACCTTGGCCAAAGCAACTTCTTGCTAGACAGGTTTCCAAAAGCAAGGGAAACAAAAGGAAACATGTACTATTGGGACTTCATCAAGACAAAAAGCTTCTGCACAGCAAAAGAAACAATGAACAAAACTAAAATCAACCTATGGAATAGGAGAAGATATTTGCAAATGACATAACAGATAAAGGGCTGGTATCCAAGATCTATAAAGAACTCATCAAACTCAACACCCAAAGAACAAAGAATCCAATCAACAAATGGGCAGAAGACATGAACAGACACTTCTCCAAAGAAGACATACAATGGCTAACACACACATGAAAAAATGGTCAACATCACTAGCCATCAGGGAAATTCAATCAAAACCACATTGAGATACTACCTTACACCAGTTAGAAGGCAAAAAAATAACAAGGCAGGAAACAACAAATGTTGGCGAGGATGTGGAGAAAGGGGCACCCTCTTACACTGTTGGTGGGAATGCAAGCTGGTAGAACCACTCTGGAAAACAGTATGGAGTTTCCTCAAGATGTTAAAAATAGAGCTACCCTATGACTCAGCAATTGCACTACTAGATACAGATGTAGTGAAAAGAAGGGGCACATGCACCCCAATGTTCATAGAAGCAATATCCAACATAGCCAAACTGGAAGGAACTGAAATGCCCTTCAACAGATGAATGGATAAAGAAGACATGGTCCATATATACAATGGAATATTACTCATCCATCAAAAAGGATGAATACCCACCATTTGCATCAACATGGATGGAACTGGAGGGGATTATGCTAAGTGAAATAAGTCAGTCAGAGAAAGACAATTATATGGTTTCACTCATATGTGGAATATAAGGAATAGGGCAGAGGACCATAGGGGAAGGGAGGGAAAACTGAATGGGAAGAAATCAGAGCGGGAGACAAACCATGAGAGACTATGGATTTCAGGAAACCAAATGAGGGTTTCAGAGGGGAAGTGGGTGGGGGGATTGGGTACCCAGGTGATGGGTATTAAGGAGGGTACATATTGTGATGAGCACTGGGTGTTATACACAACTAATAAATCATTGAACACTACATCAAAAACTAATGATGTACTATATGTTGGCTAACTGAATATAATAAAAAAAGGAATAAATTCTTAGAAAGAAAACACACACACACAAAGACTGTGGGGCACCGTGGTGGCACAGTTGGTTAAGCATCTGACTCGGTTTCAGTTTATGTCGTGATCTCTGGGCGGTGAGATCAAGCCCCACATCTGGCTCCTCACTCAGCATGGAATCTGCTTAAGACTCTCCCTCCCTCTCCCTTTGTCCCTCCCCCCTGCTCTCCTTCTCTCTCTCTAAAATGAATAAATAAATCTTTTAAAAAACACAAAGTCTATAAGTAATGTGACATGAAAAGATATTACATGTAAATGGAAACAAAAAAAAAAAAAGGCTAGCAATACTTATATCAGACAAAACAGATCTTAAAACAAAGATTGTATTGAGACCAAAAAAGGGCACTACATAATGATAAAGAGATCAATACAACAAGAGGATATAACACGAATATCTATGCACTGGACATAGGAGCACCTAAATACATGAAGCAATACTGACAGACATAAAGTGAGGAACTGACAGTAATACAATAATAATAGGAGATTTTTTTTTCAGTTTTTTTTTATTCTTATGTTAATCCCCATACATTACATCATTAGTTCTAGATGAAGTGTTCCATGATTCATTGCTTGTGCATAACACCCAGTGCTCCATGCAGAATGTGCCCTCCTCAATACCCACCACCAGGCCAACCCATCCTCCCACCCCCCTCCCCTCTAGAACCCTCAGTTTGTTTTTCAGAGTCCATCGTCTCTCATGGTTGGTCCACCCCTCCGATTTCCCCCGCTTCATTCTTCCCCTCCTGCTACCTTCTTCTTCTTCCTTTTTTTTTTCTTAACGTATATTGCATTATTTGTTTCAGAGGTACAGATCTGAGATTCAACAGTCTTGCACAATTCACAGCGCT
>NW_028057299.1:0-399 GCF_054177405.1 Leptonychotes weddellii
AAGGAGCTTAGGTGAGGCTTAGCCGTAGTGGTCTCAGTGTTGTGACTTACGATCGGAAACTATTCCGATGCTACCTTAGACTGTATGCCGTTCACCATGGAATCGCAGACGGGCCCACTCAGACTCTGTAGGCGTCTGGGGACCTTAAGGGTGCCCGCCCGTGGAGTCACAGAATCAGTCTGCTTGAGCAAGCCGGGTCAGACTGCACATTCACTCACACATTCACACTCCAGAAGTTATTATATTCCCTCCCTGGGAATCCCTACCTGGGAGACCTCTAAGAGGTCTCTGGGAGGTGATCAGGCTCCCCTTCCACCCCAGTGGGGGTGGGCCTGTCTGGGTCCTGGAGCCCCAGGCCTTACCGGAATCTGACGTCGGGACCAGGTCCTCACCTGCCAA
>NW_028057300.1:0-399 GCF_054177405.1 Leptonychotes weddellii
GTATATTCACATGCAATAGAATGAAGTTGGACCTTCACCCTGCACTATATACAAAATTTAACTCAAAATGAGTCAAACATCTCACCATAAAAGCTAAAACTATAAAAATTTAAAAGAAAATATAGGTAGGGCGCCTGGGTGGCTCAGTTGGTTAAGCGACTGCCTTCGGCTCAGGTCATGATCCTGGAGTCCCTGGATCAAGTCCCGCATCGGGCTCCCTGCTCGGCAGGGAGTCTGCTTCTCCCTCTGACCCTCCCCCCTCTCATGTGCTCTCTCTCATTCTCTCTCTCTCAAATAAATAAATAAAATCTTTAAAAAAAAAAAGAAAATATAGGTAAAAAACTTCATGAATTTGGATTTTGGAGCAATTTCTTGAATATGACACCAAAAGTAAAGATA
>NW_028057301.1:0-399 GCF_054177405.1 Leptonychotes weddellii
CGGCCATCTTTGTGGAAGGAGAAGAGGAGCCTCGAGGCCGACCTCTGGGGGTGTAGCTCCGTCTGGCATCTCAGGGTCAGCGGGCTCCCCTCATGGAGCTCGGGAGAAGGGACAGCGCTCAACACTGGAGGCGGGAACAGCTCTGGGGAGAAGCAGGCCCAGGCTCAGGGGCGACTCCTGAACCCTGAGTCCCCAGAGGTGGAGGTCTAAGCTAGGGCACATCCCAGGCCACAGCCCTGTGCCCCATGACAGACACCGTCATTGTCCCCCAGGACCCACCTCTCATCCCATGACTACACCCTAGCCCCTTTGGAATCCTGAGCCAGAGCCAGAGGGCCTTATAGGGCATCTGGTCCCCAGAAGGGAAGGGTCTGGCCCAGGGTCTCTGGGACTGAGTGG
>NW_028057302.1:0-399 GCF_054177405.1 Leptonychotes weddellii
CGTATGAAGAAGTAATCAAAGAATCTGCAATCAAAAATTCTAGAAAGACTTTTAAAGAGATGTATCAGGAAGTTAATTAATGAAAATACTACCTTGTTTTTCTGGAATTTGTAATGTTTGTGGTGTCATATTATAATAACTTACAATTCACTGGGATTCATTTTTTTTTTTTTTTTTTATTTGACAGAGAGAGACACAGAGAGAGAGGGAACACAAGTAGGGGGAGTGGGAGAGGGAGAAGCAGGCCTCCCGCCGAGCAGGGAGCCCGATGCGGGGCTCGATCCCAGGACCCTGGGATCATGACCTGAGCCGAAGGCAGACGCTTAACGACTGAGCCACACAGGTGCCTCCTTAAAGGTTGTTTCTACACATTATACATTGCATTGGATTTTACATTTC
>NW_028057303.1:0-399 GCF_054177405.1 Leptonychotes weddellii
CTATGCATGTAAGACGCCAAATTCCCCAGATGGCTAGCTCTTCTGATAATGCCCCAGTGATACAGCACACAGCCATGGGCAGGGTGGTACCCCAAATTTCAAAGCCCAGCCCTCCTATAAAGAGTAGGATTGTTGGGCGCCTGGGTGGCTCAGTTGGTTAAGCGACTGCCTTCGGCTCAGGTCATGATCCTGGAGTCCCTGGATCGAGTCCCGCATCGGGCTCCCTGCTCGGCAGGGAGTCTGCTTCTCCCTCTGACCCTCCTCCCTCTCATGCTTTCTGTATCTCATTCTCTCTGTCTCAAATAAATAAATAAAAAATCTTTAAAAAAAAAAAAAATCATTAAAAAAAAAAAAAAAAAAGAGTAGGATTGTTGCCCAAATCATCCTCCCTAAATACCG
>NW_028057304.1:0-399 GCF_054177405.1 Leptonychotes weddellii
GAATTGGGTACTCAGGTTTATTGGAAATCCCAAGGACTCTGGTGTTAGAAAATCTCCATAGCGGGGCGCCTGGGTGGCTCAGTTGGTTAAGCGACTGCCTTCGGCTCAGGTCATGATCCTGGAGTCCCGGGATCGAGTCCCGCATCGGGCTCCCTGCTCGGCGGGGAGTCTGCTTCTCCCTCTGACCCTCCTCCCTCTCGTGCTCTCTGTCTCTCATTCTCTCTCTCTCAAATAAATAAATAAAATCTTAAAAAAAAAAAAAAAAGAAAATCTCCATAGCAATGCTTTTCTATGTGGAATTTGGTCAAATTAATGTTAAATTATAAAAATATAAAGATATGGAAAAAGAAATATAAACCTATAAAGTTAACATATAATTATCAATACTATTAACACTAG
>NW_028057305.1:0-399 GCF_054177405.1 Leptonychotes weddellii
TGCCCAGATATAGGTTTTATTTATTACTTTTAATAGCTATGTAATGTAATATGGATATACTATATTTCTTTTTTTTTTTAAAGATTTTATTTATTTATTTGAGACAGAGAGAATGAGAGAGACAGAGAGCACATGAGAGGGGGGAGGGTCAGAGGGAGAAGCAGGCTCCCTGCCGAGCAGGGAGCCCGATGCGGGACTCAATCCCGGGACTCCAGGATCATGACCTGAGCCGAAGGCAGTCGCTTAACCAACTGAGCCACCCAGGCACCCTGGATATACTATATTTCATTGTATGGATATACCATAGTCTATTTAACCATTCAGGTAATTTCCCATTTTTTGTTATAACTAACAGAAGAATAGGGAGTGAGCAGAAATAGATACAAGTGTCAATGGGAA
>NW_028057306.1:0-399 GCF_054177405.1 Leptonychotes weddellii
GTACCTCTGGTGAGGCAACAACGAGATTCAGTAAAATCCCTACCAATATGCCAATCACATTTTTCACAGAAAAGTAAAACAAATAATTCTAAAATTTGCATGGAAACACAAAAGACCTCAAATAGGCAAAACAATCTTGAGAAAAAGAAAAAAGTGAGACCTATGCTCCCTGATTTCAATGTCTAATACAAACTATACCGTTCAAATCAGTATGGTATTGACATGAAAACAGACACATAGATCAATGGGACAGAATAGACAACCCAGAAATAAACTCACACATATATGTTTGATTAATTTACACAAAGAGGGCAAGACTATACATTAAGGAAAGGACTGTCTCTTCAGTAAATCATGGTGGGAAAACTGGTCAACTATATGCAAAGTACTAAAACTAGA
>NW_028057307.1:0-399 GCF_054177405.1 Leptonychotes weddellii
ATAATGTGGTGTACCTACGGATCAGGGGGATGGGACTAGATGTGTCACTGTAGCTAGAGATAGGGAAGCTTCTTGAAAATATTGACCCCTCTGTAGAAATCACCAATGGTGCTTCCTCCAGAGAAACCAATGCCATGAATGCTCCCCTTCAGAGGGACAGAATTGCAGAAAGGAGTTATTTTCGGGGAGCCGAATAAACGTTTCTCCAGGGCATAGGATTCACTGATTTTCAGATAGGCTGTGGGACCAATCTGCATCACCTGAGGCTGGCCCCAGTGAGGGCCCTCTGGAAGTCGCAGTCAGCATGCAGACCCCCATGTCGGTGAGGTCCAGAGCACCCCACCCCCACCGCCCCATGTGGCTCACAGCACACAAATCAACCACCCTCACACAGCTCAC
>NW_028057308.1:0-8615 GCF_054177405.1 Leptonychotes weddellii
CGCCTGGGTGGCTCAGTTGGTTAAGCGACTGCCTTCGGCTCAGGTCATGATCCTGGAGTCCCGGGATCGAGTCCCGCATCGGGCTCCCTGCTCGGCAGGGAGCCTGCTTCTCCCTCTGACCCTCCCCCCTCTCATGTGCTTGCTCTCTCTCATTCTCTCTGTCTCAAATAAATAAATAAAATCTTTAAAAAAAAATAAAAAATAAATAAAATTAAATTAAAAAAAAGATTTTGTTCTTTTTTTTATTTTTTTCCCAAAAATATTCAATATTACAAAAATCTGTGGCGCTATGGTCCATTCATTAATGCAACCAGTACTTCTAGGGATCTACTGTATTCCAGGCCTTAGAACCAGATGTATGTGAGTATGTGCTAGGCGTACTATCTTAGTTTATATTTTATCATGAAGACAGATTATTTAATAAGCATTATGAAAGAAACATATCATGTTTCCTTCATATCTCAAAGTATCAAAATTCCCAGATTGAAAAAAATCTTCCCTGCCCCACAACAATATGCCATGGAAGTAATTTGTAGCAATAGGTAAGGACCCAGGTTCTGTGATAGGCAAATTTACAGTAAAATTCAAGGTTTGTTTTGTTTGAAGAGAGAGGGATGATTTTCATAATAAACCTAATATATCTCCTCTCTTTCTAAAAGGCTTCTTTTCAATTTCCCAGTTCAGGGCTCTGATAGTCTTTTCAGAAAAGAAATGTCTCAAATATTCCTAGTTCTGGTTTGAGTTTTAAGTCAGCAAGGGGCAAACAAGCTGGATTTTAGGTTCATGGCTTTTTTGACCCAGTATGGCAAAAACAGACTTCTTATCTCCCCTTCAGGCCTTCCCCTTCCTTCAACTTTTTTCTACAATTTTGAAAGTATGCTGCTGCTTCTTAACGACTATGATAGTACAATAGCATTTTCTAGCATTACCAAAATCCTTAAAATGCATTAGGATATATAAAATTCGCTGCAGTTCTGCAAGGTGAGTATTTTCACTAAGCCCCGTTTTATGGAAGACAAAATTGAAGTTTGGAAAGGTCCTGTGCCTTGCCCGAGATCACAGAAGTCAAGAAATGGCAGAACTGGATGTAACCACAGCATTTAACTGGACACATCCGCTGCATCTTAAACATACACACCTCAGCCATTATATAATTCCACTGCGCTTGCACAGTGCTTCCCAAAGTTCTCCTTTTATCCATTCATTTAATAATATTTTTGGTCATATCTTAAATTTACCTCCCAGTTTAATCAATAAAAACTTCGAAATGCCCTCCCTAAATTCTCTATTTTAAACACATTGCCCCATTCAAATTAATTGTACAAATTACTACAATCGTATTTTCTTTCTTCCTGTGACTGTGTATCCTCTCAGTGGCTGGAACAATAGTCAGAAATTGGAAAACTTTCTTTTTTACTGTCAGGCTGTCTCTCCGGGACTCAAAAGTGAGCCTTTTAAGTGATACGCATAATCACTGTTTCTATAATTGAAAGATTCTACTTCCAGACCCCAGCAGGAAAGAAATGAACACATGTGCTAGATCCTTTTTGGCACCTTCAACTCATGAGGAAAGAATGCTACTCCTCTTTAATAAGAAATGTTCTCTCAGCTGCTTTTGGAAATGTTCAGACTGATTTGGGACCTTAAACAGTGAACGCCGTTAGAACAATTTTCTTGGCAACATGAGCAACACTTGGTGTGAGTCTGTCGCCTTTGATACTTCTGACATCTTGGGTACTCAGTCACGCTGGTTGCATTAGTTTATTGTGAGACTGTCAGCAATCCAAGGTTTTTTTTGTTTGTTTGTTTTAAGATTTTTATTTGTCAGAAAGAGAGAGAGAGAGCACAAGCAGGGGGAGCAGCAGGCAGAGGGAGAAGCAGACTCCCCGCTGAGCAAGGAGCCCAGTGTGGGACTTGATCCCAGAACCCCGGGATCATGACCTGAGCTGAAGGCAGGTGCTTCACTAGCTGAGCTACCCAGGCACCCCTGTTTTTGTTTTGTTTTGTTTGTTTGTTTGTTTGTTAAGAAAATCATTACCAGTCCTCTGCTTGGCTAGCAAATATATTTGCTTTGAATTTCACTCTTGTCATGTTTCACAGTGAATGTGCTGGTGAGTTTTTTCTGATAATCTGTATATATATTAGGAACTTTTTTTTTTTATAACCCAATGAAAATAAAAGTATTTTTTTCAGAGGTATGTCTTGCCAAACCCAGTCTGCTTTGAAAAATGTTGCCAACTATTCTCTGATGTAAAACTTCTTTTTAATTTAATTTTTTTTATTTTTATTTTTTTAGGTACCACTGTAGCACTCCTAGTTCTTGCTTTGGGATTTCTACTGTCAGCGCAGGTTTCCCCACGCATCACTTTTAAACCAGTAGCTCCATCAGGACAGAACGGTACTTGCACAAGATACAGGTGAGATTGCATAATGGTGCCCCTGCCTTAACCTAACTCTAATAACTTTTTTGTTGGCTTTTACCTTTTCTAAAATTTGAGAGATGAGTAGGACCTTGCTTATGAAGGAAGATAAGACGATGGGAAGGGCGGTGGGGAGGGACCATGAGCAGGAGGAACAGCATGTGCGAAGACACGAGGACAAAACTGCTTAAGGAAAAGTATTAGATACAATATTGACATCTTTCTGGAAGTTAAAAGTTGGGATTGATATGGAATCTAAGCAGGAATACTGTGAAACCATTTTAGATCATATGTGTATGAATCAGTGGCATCTACATTCCAGGTAAAATAAATAATCAGTAATTAAACTTTTCCATGATGTACATGTCTGATAGAAGAGATTATCATCTGTGTATTCTAACAGTCTTCACAGAATTTCACAAGTATCCTCTCATTCATGTAAGCAAAAAAGGAAGTTTTCTTTCACTGCTGGGGTTCTTCCAGAACATTAAAAAGTGGAAAGAGATGGTGGGAGAGAGTGAAATAATTCTGATGGCCAATTGCAGGTGTAGGAGCTCTAATGTTAAGTCTAATGGTATACACACTATGTGATTAGATGGTTGGAGAAATGGATGGATGGGTAGACAGATGGACTAAAGAATGCACAAATGAATTACTTAGAGATTGAATGAACAGGTCAATTAATGTATCTGGCAGCAGAGTTTCAAAGTTTATTAACTTCATTTTAGTGGTTGAAAAGGCTAGCAGCCCCTTTAAAATACATGGATAGAACAAGACCTGTCTTTATTTATTTATTTATTTATTTATTTATTTATTTATTTATTTATTTAGAGCGAGTGAGCAAGCGCATGCACATGCAGGGGTGGAGAAGGGGCAGAGGGAGAGGGGGAGAGAGAATCTTAAGCAGGCTCCACACACCCACTGTGGAGCCCAACACAGGGCTTGATCTCACGACCCTTGAGATCATGAACTGAGTTGAAATCAAAAGTCAGACGTTTAACTGACTAAGCCACCAAGGTGCCCCAAGACCTAGTTTTAAAAACAAAAAATGATAGTCCTTCAGCCTCAACTAAATGGACACAAGTCTCAAGTCAATGGGTAAATGATTTATTAATTTATTAACTTTTAGTTATATACTCCTATATGAAATTAAAACATTACATTGATACACTAAATTCCACTTGGAATCCACTTGGAACTTCATATTGAGTGGGTATTGTATCTATGGTGGTTTCTCATTACAACAATGAGAGGATATATATTATGCCTTCCAGGTCCCAAATTCTGATATTTACTTTCCTTTAGAAGTAAATGGTTATACTCCTCCTTCCTCTTACTAATAAGTTTACTTATATATTTGCCTACTGATTTTTTAATATTCTTTATCTTGTTCTAAAAAAGACTTAAAGATGTCTTGATAAAAGAAGTTAACTTTAGAATAGACTATTCCTAGATGTAGTGATGTTTACTTTCTTTCAACATCCCACATCAACTGCTAGATGATAGAGCAATTACCAGAATTCTGCGTGCTCTGCTTTTGATTTTTTCTTGATAGATATTTTAAGTAAAATGTTTTTAACATAGTTACTTCTGGCAAATTATTTAAAATATTACCGTTGTTGGGACGCCTGGGTGGCTCAGTCAGTTAAGTGTCTGCCTTCAGCTCACATCATGATCCTGGGGTCCTGAGCTCGAGCTCCACATTGGGCTCCTTGCTCAGCGGGGAGCCTGCTTCTCACTCTGCTGCTCTCCCTGCTTGTGCTCTTTCTCTCTCTGACAAATAAATGAATAAAACCTTAAAGAAAAAAATACTGTTGTTTGAGCAACAACTCCGATATATGATGTCTGATTTAGATGGAGTAATTTAGATTCAGAATAAGACTGGTACATGCATGGTCAGGGCATCTAAAGGCAGAAAGTTAGCCAGAGTATGAAAAAAGTTTTATGAACTTCTGATACAGGAAAAGAATGACAAACTTTTGAATGATTGTCATAATAAAGTAGTTTTCTTGACATCGACTTTTAGAGTTTAAATAAAAATATTTATTGCCCTAGTTAGTTTGCATAGCAGTTTATGATTACCAACCTATTAATCCTTCTGATCCTTCTAAGTTGTTATCTACCTAGGATTTCAATACCAAAGTATAATGGAGTAGAAGTGGTACAGCTTAATTTTATTCTCATCACAAAAACAGGCAGTAGTTTTTAAAACAGAACCAAATTTTAGATGTCCTTTGGGAGACAGTGAATATGAAAACAGTTATATGTTGTGTACCATCTTTCAGTTGCATATTATGCTTTGTGGGAATTTGATAGGACATACATATATTCTGAGTGATTATATAAAATAGGCCTGCATTTCCCATACTGATTTTGTTCTAGTCTCCTGGTTGTGTTCTTGTTTTGTTAAAATTATGTATACACTTTCCCCTTTCTTTAAGATAAGCATGAAAGTCATGTTTGCAATACAGTACCATAGGATGAGTAATAGTTTAGGCTGTAAATGTAGGTACTGTGCTTTCCTCATGGAATGATCCATATAGGAAAATTGAGCAAATAAAACAGATTTAAAAGGGAAATTGATTTAATATCTATCTTAAAAATGTATACTATTGATGAGATTGTAAATTTCTCTCCATTTTGGAAGGAATACAATTCTGCCTAATAAGAGTCAAATGCCTACACCTACTGACTCAGCACTTCCGCTTGTAGAAATCTATAGACTGTAGCAATGAGTGTGTATTCATTCCAGTTACGGCCAAGTATTCTTTATCCGATTAAACATAGTTTCTTATGAGAGCTATCAAAGCTTTGAGGATTCATACCTTTCCTAAGTAACACTTCCCTCAAATTCTTGACATTTTCTTAGTTTTGAGTGTGATCTCAGTATATGCAAATTGCTATCATAAAATCCTTCAAAGTAGGCAGATATTTCCTAAAATATATGTGAAATTTCAGGGTTTTAATCTCATCTCATTCATTCATTCATGTGTTCATGCATGTAGTTAAAAATATTTATGGAACACCTACTTACAGGATTATAGTAAGGATAAATTAATATAAGAAAACAGTGCCTAGCACATAACAAGCATTCAGTAAATAATGTAGCCATTGTTATAATTAATAAAGCTTATAATAGGAGATGAGCATGGGATGATGGGTAGTCTTTCAGAGAAGATTACCCTGAGCATTGGCTGTTTGAACTGAGCTCTGAAAGGGAGAGAGGAGCATGGCAGGCAGAACAAACAGCATATACAAAGGCCATGCAAGGCACAGAGAACTTGGCAAGTGCAAGGAACTGAAAGAATGCTACTGCAATTAGAGGAGCTTAAGAGAACACGGGTAAGGTAGGCGGAGCCAGGTTCATGCAGGACCTCAAAGGTCATGTGAACGATTCTGATCTTCAGTCTAGGAACATGAACCCATTGAGAAGTTTTAAGTAGGGTAGTGGCTTGACCAGATTTTCAAGTCTAAACTTTCTCTCTGGGGGTGGGATGCACAGAGGGCATATGCTGATGTAGGGAAACTGGTTATTAGAGTTGTCTATGAGAAAGACGATAATTGCCTGAACTATGGTGGCAATATTGAAGGTAAACAGGTAGGACAAATCCTAAATATATTTAGGAGAGAAAAATCAACAGCAATTAAAAATAAGTAATTGATTAACTATGAGCAACCAGGTAGAAGAGATCATGAAAATGAAATGTGGTTATTGGGTGAGGCAATCACTATATTTTAGTAGGAGTTGACAAAAAGGCTGTGTATCTAATTCATTTTTATTTTCCCTTTTAAAATTTCTCAATTGAGAATCTTACTTAGAGTCATCTGAGGAAGTGTTTAAAGCTACCCATCCCTCATTCCCATGGATCTGCCTCAGCAGAATGGTGGAGGGTATGTTAGAAATACTCCCCCGGCTGATTCCAGTACATCTTCTATTAAGAATCACATACCATAATGCTTCAATTTTTTTTTATTTTTTTTTAAGATTTTATGTATTTATTTGAGAGAGAATGAGAGACAGAGAGCATGAGAGGGAGGACGGTCAGAGGGAGAAGCAGACTCCCTGCTAAGCAGGGAGCCCGATGCGGAACTCCATCCCGGGACTCCAGGATCATGACCCGAGCCAAAGGCAGTCGTTTAACCAACTGAGCCACCCAGGTGCCCTGCTTCAATTTTTTTAACTGCCAGCTTCCTTTCATTTCTTTTTCTTTTTTCCCTTGAATGTTGTTAAAGCAAGCATACAAAAATAATCAATGTGGTTCTTTTTCTATTGAGTAATATTTTTGTGTTTTCCTCTCCAGATGAAGTTTACAAGCATTAAAATTTCTAAACTGTTGCTTCATTATAGACCTCCCTATGATAATGACACTAGTTTTGAGAAACTGTATATGCCTAACTAAGTAGCTCCTCACAGTTTAGTTACATTAAGAATATTTTTGCAATCACTATACTTTCCTTCTCCTTTTGCCAACCTTGTGTGATTTAGCACATGTTGGCATGACACTATAAAGCTGTTAGTTATAAAACTTAGAATGTGCAGAAGCCCTGTTAGCCCCTAATTTTTTTTTTTCCAGTGTTTGGCATCCTGGTGATGATGTGTTTGTATCCAGTAATTCTTAGCAACTTGACAGTGAATATAGTGTTATACTATGAATTGCAACTTTCCATTTTTGTCAAATTTTGTCTTCTATCTAGTGATTTCCATTAAAATTAACTTATTTTAATTTTTTGGCCTGGTTGTATAGGCTAATATTCTTTGAAGTTACAGAGGACAATATGTCTGTTGAATAATATCCATAGACCTACTTCAGATGAAGATAAATGTACGTAAAGGGAAAATGAGAGTTGAAACAAAAACCTCCTGACCTTATCATGTACCCTTATCTCCAAATGGTTATACATGTCTTTTGCTAGATTTAAATACCTAGGCCTGAATTTGATGCCTGGATGAGAGAATTGTGGAAGAGATTCTTGGAGGAAGTTGGTCACTTATGGGACATTCTCATTTTCTTCATGACCTTTTTATCTTCATGCCTTGGCATTTGGCAAGGGACCTGCAAAGACACCCACAATAGCAGGATCCCCTATATAAACTTGTGTTTTCTACAATCAAGAAGTGCTTCTTGGGAAGCCAGAAAGGCAAAAAGGAGGACTCTAGTTTAGCTGTGCAAAGTAGGGAAAGAACATCCCAGGAAGAAGACACATCCTGTAGACAGGCCCTACGCAGGGATCCTGGCTTCTTAAGGAGTGTGCTAGTGAGGCTGGGTCATAGCGGGCAAGCAGGAGAATGCCACAAAGATAAACTGGATGACAGACCATGCCGGGACCTCATAAACCATGAGAATTCAGGACATCATCTTAGATTACTGAGAAGCCTTTGAAGGGTGATGAGATGAAATGACATAATCAGATTTGTGTTTTTAAAAGATGACTCTGAAAAAAAATTTAATTTAAAAACATAAAAGATCACTCTGGCTGCAGAGTGGAGAACTGATAGAGGGACAACAAAGGGTGCTAGAGGGAGATGAGGTAAGAGAGCTCAGGAGTCTAGGAAGGAAGTAATGCAAAGTTGACATCGGCCATGGAGACACAAAAACTCAATAGTTTGGAAGGGAGTGACAGGGCTGGGTGATCGGGTGGATGACATACAGGGACAGATGCTTTAGGCAGGGTTAGAATCGTACTCAGGTGAGAGGAGCCCAGGGATCTGAAACTTCACAGCCGTCCACTTCTCAGAAACACTGTTCCTGGGGTATAACTCTACAGAGTCTTTCCCTTGCTTTCCAATTAAATATAGCAGTTACACAGTAAGAACAGTCCTTAGTGTTAGCTGTCACTCATATTCTTATTTGAAACATTCCTTCTGGACCTCAGAAGACTTGGAGAAAAGCTCTTATGAACTTGTCTATTTAGGTTTGAAGTAATACAAAAAGGCAAAGGGAAAAACATGTATCTCTGATAACCCATAAGGACCTTTTGTCTCATTCAAGAGCTCTGGTCATTGTAATGAATAAATAAAATCAACCTGGAGGAGTTCTGTTCACATTTCAAGCCAACCCACTTTAGAATATCATCCCTGCTTTGTTCCATGTAAACAAAAAGAATACACTCTCCAGTACTGTGACAGGAATAGACTGCAGCCATAACCACTGGGGTATTTCCTTACAATAAAGGCCAAGGAAACTACAAATAAAA
>NW_028057309.1:0-399 GCF_054177405.1 Leptonychotes weddellii
ATAAACAGAAAAACTGCTTTACTTCCAATTTTGTCAAATTGCAAATAGACTGGCATCCTTTTCTGTAGATGACCATGTGCCTAAGAAGCAAGCAAAAAGAATTGAAGAAAAAGCATGTGTCTACTGTTGAACATACAGTTTACCATTATTTTAAATGGGTATAATAGTGGGCGCCTGGGTGGCTCAGTTGGTTAAGCGATTGCCTTCGGCTCAGGTCATGATCCTGGAGTCCCGGGATCGAGTCCCGCATCGGGCTCCCTGCTCACCGGGGGTCTGCTTCTCCCTCTGACCCTCCCCCCTCTCATGCTCTCTCTCTCTCATTCTCTCTCTCAAATAAATAAATAAAATCTTTAAAAAAAAATGGGTATAATAGTTATTCTGGTCCCAGTGTTTTTGATC
>NW_028057310.1:0-399 GCF_054177405.1 Leptonychotes weddellii
AGTGTTTTTATCTGTAAATCATGGAAGTAAATTATGCTGAATATTTTTCACATCATATCAATGCACTGGATGAATTGCCTACCTCATATCCTATACATACTTTTTACTAAATTATCTCTCTCTTTTTTTTTAAAAGATTTTATTTTTTATTCAACAGAGAGAGACACAGCGAGAGAGGGAACACAAGCAGGGGGAGTGGCAAAGGGAGAGGGAGAAGCAGACTCCCCGCTGAGCAGGGAGCCTGATGCAGGGCTCAATCCCAGGACTCTGGGATCACGACCTGAGCCAAAGGCAGATACTTAACCAACTGAGCCACCCAGGTGCCCAATTCTCTCTCTCTTTTTTTTTTAAGATTTTATTTATTTATTTTGTCAGAGAGAGAGACACACAGCGAGAGAG
>NW_028057311.1:0-399 GCF_054177405.1 Leptonychotes weddellii
CTTCCTGGGATCCCATAGGTGTCACCAGGTGTGCAGGTCTAAGTGTGAATCAGGCCTGGAGAGGTATAGTGTGGTGCTGGGCTGCTCACAGCCAGTGTTGTACCTCTCCATACCTCTTTCTTTTCTCTGGTCACATCCTCAGAAACCATCGTCTCTGAGTGGCATTGGCCATAAGCAATATGATGGCACAGAAAGAACCTAGATCTCTGGATCACCACTGATTCAGCTCCACTGCCCCTTCCCACATTCAGTACTGGTCAGCTCTGGATAAAGCCAGTCTTACATCGTGGGCCCCAGTTCTGTCCCTAAGGACATGGTTCTCATGCTTGGCTGTGGGTAAGAATCACCTGGGAGAGCTTGTTAAAAATGCAGATTCTTGGTTTCCATCCCCTGGAATGC
>NW_028057312.1:0-399 GCF_054177405.1 Leptonychotes weddellii
CGTGTGAGCAGACAGCTTCCGACACGGGAGGGGCAAGCATGGCCTCGTTGCCCTGTCTCTGGGCCTACTCTGCCGGCCGCACGATGTTGGCGTAGTCTCCGATGGCCTGTGGCTTCTCCCGCAGGACGGTGGCCAGGACCCACTGCACCTGGAAGGAGGGCATGCGTGAGGACAGCTCATGCTGGGAGCGCCCCCTCCCCCCGGGCCTTCCCCGCCCTGGCCGAGGGGCCTCCAGGCTCCCACCTTGAACAGGGTGGCGGCGGCGCTGTAGCTGACGCTGAGCAGGAAGAGGGTGATGAAGACGAGCAGGCTGGCCCACAGCTCGTCCAGCTCCTGGCTCTCAGCAGCATCTGCACACAGCTCCTGGAGCTCCAGCTCTGCAGGCACGGGCCGGTCAGC
>NW_028057313.1:0-399 GCF_054177405.1 Leptonychotes weddellii
CCCTGCCTCCACACAACCACATCTCTATCCCTGTTACTCTACTTTCAGCTTTTTCCACAGCACTTATCACCAACTGACGTATATATTAAGTTGAACCTTAAGAAAGTGCCAATCTGGGGCGCCTGGGTGGCTCAGTTGGTTAAGCGACTGCCTTCGGCTCAGGTCATGATCCGGGAGTCCCTGGATCGAGTCCCGCATCAGGCTCCCTGCTCGGCAGGGAGTCTGCTTCTCCCTCTGACCCTCCCCCCTCTCATGTGCTTGCTCTCTCTCATTCTCTCTCTCTCAAATAAATAAATAAAATCTTTAAAAAAAAAAAAGAAAGTGCCAATCTTCCAAATCAAAAATGGCCAAGTAATAGCAATTTAGTAAGGTTCACCAAATATTTGGTTGTTCTGTTTC
>NW_028057314.1:0-399 GCF_054177405.1 Leptonychotes weddellii
GTCCTAAGTCTTGGGTATATATTTCCTTAGCTTCTTTTCACTCTCCTAAGCCTCTTTCTTTTTTTTTTTTTAATTTTTTTTTAAGATTTTATTTATTTATTTGACAGAGAGAGACATAGCGAGTGAGGGAACACAAGCAGGGGGAGTGAGAGAGGGAGAAGCAGGCTTCCCGCGGAGCAGGGAGCCCGATGCGGGGCTCAATCCCAAGACCCTGGGATCATGACCTGAGCCGAAGGCAGACACTTAACGACTGAGCCACCCAGGCGCCCCTCCTAAGCCTCTTTCAAGAGTGTGCTTGAAAGTACACAGTGTGCTTTCTGGAACTCTCTTTAACTCTATTTGCTCTTCCAAATCCATTTCCCTCTTTTATTAATTTTCCCAAGACGGCTGGGTATTTCC
>NW_028057315.1:0-399 GCF_054177405.1 Leptonychotes weddellii
GTGAGCAATGCCCCTCTTTCATTCCTGATGTCAGCAATCTGAGTCCTCTGTGTCTGCTTTAGTTGATCAGTCTAACGAAAGGTTTGTTGGCTTTGTTGATCTTTACAAAGAACCAGTTTTTGGTTTTGTTTATTTTTCCTCTACCATTTTCTCTATTTTACATTTTATTTACTTCCACTCTAATCAGAATTATCTCCTCACTTCTGCTTGCTTTAGATTTGGGTGGTGTCCTTATTCTACTTTCTGAAGGTGGAAGGCGAGATTATTGATTTGAAATCTTTCTTCACATACATGTTTATGGCTACAGTTCCTGCTAAGCACTGTCTAAGCTGCACCCAGTAAGTGTGTGTATGTTTGGTTTTTATTTTCACACATCTCAAAATATTTCCTGATTTCCTT
>NW_028057316.1:0-399 GCF_054177405.1 Leptonychotes weddellii
CCTGGGTGGCTCAGTTGGTTAAGCGACTGCCTTCGGCTCAGGTCATGATCCTGGAGTCCCGGGATCGAGTCCCGCATCGGGCTCCCTGCTCGGCAGGGAGCCTGCTTCTGCCTCTGACCCTCCCCCCTCTCATGTGCTCTCTCTCTCTCTCATTCTCTCTGTCTCAAATAAATAAATAAAATCTTTAAAAAAAAAAAAAGAAGAACACCTTCCATTTATTAAGTAAAGTCTAATACAGTGGTTTTTATCCAGGGGCGACTTGGCTCCCTAGGGAACCCTCGGCAATATCTGGAGGCAATTCTGGTTGTCACAAGTGGGGCAGGGGCGGGGGGCACGCTAGTGGCATCCAGTGGGTGGTGGGCAGGGATGCTGCTCGACATCCTACAGAGCACAGTACAC
>NW_028057317.1:0-399 GCF_054177405.1 Leptonychotes weddellii
GGGGGCAGGCGGGCCAGCAGTGGGGCACATAAAGACGGGGGCCCTGGCAGAGGCAAGACCCTGGATTCTGCTCTGCCACCATCTTGGTCTCAAAAGTTGGCATTCTTGCTGTTGAGTCGTTACTACCAGTAATTACTAGGGGCTGCCGTTGGCTCTCTGTGGTTTGCAAATGCTGGAGGCCCAGCTACTCCGTGTCCTGCATCTCATGCTGCCGAGGCTGCGGCCCACCGCAGGGCCACCTCCCTCTGCGCGCGGCCCCCTCCCACTGCCCCGCTGACACCCCACTTCTGCCTGGAGCCACGTGCCCAGCCCTGCGGGCCACAAGGGGCTGAACCAGTGACGGGATCCACCCCTTGTCTGCGATTGGTGGGCAGTGGCCACACCTGACCAATGCGTGTG
>NW_028057318.1:0-399 GCF_054177405.1 Leptonychotes weddellii
GGCTGCGGGGCCGCGAGGGCAGCGGGTGCGGGGGTCGCGAGTTCGCCGCCCGCGTCGGCGCGCATCGCGCACTTGCGCGTCGCCCGCCCGACACACTGAATCGACGCCGCCCGGAGCTGGTCCGCAGGCCGCGCGCAGGGGTGCGGGGCTCGCACCGGCGAGAGGGGCCGCGCTGAGGGGGCCCGGCGCTGCCCCTGCCTCTCGAGGCCGGGCCCGGAAGAGGGTAGTTTGACGCGCAGAGCGCAGGGGGAGTGTCCACGGCGGCCCAGGCCCGGTCCCGAGGTTGAAGGTCCCAAAGCCTGAAGTGTTAGCGGAGCGGGGTCGCGGGTGGAGTCCTTGTCCCCGCCTGTACCGGGAGGGTCGTTTGCCGAAAGCGGGCAGCAAGGAGAAGCGTGGCTC
>NW_028057319.1:0-8615 GCF_054177405.1 Leptonychotes weddellii
GTGTTTCTTGGTCAACCTTGGGAGGTAGAAAAATCAAACCTACCATGAACCTGGGTTGGAAGTAATAGGTCTAAGTAATAGCTTAGAATATGTAATGGTGTTGCTGTGAAGATACTTGTAGGGACATATTCTGGGTGGAGTTAAATCTATAGAACCCTGTATGGGACTGGGAAGAAGGCTTTGGAGATGTTCTCTGGTATATGGAGGTTTCTCCTATAGTCAAACGGAGCAAAATGCATTGATAAGAGTTTGTCCCAAGCAAAACACCTTCTCCTTTCCCCATAATTCTGTGTGTAGAGTGTGGCATCTATTCTTAAAACAAGGCAAACAGTCTCAATGCATTATATCACTAACCTGTCCAAAAATACCTTTAGAATTCCCAAAGGTTCTGAGTGACACATCAGCTTCAAAATGGTCTGGAGTCAGTTTATGTATAAAGCCCATGTGGTCGTAGTACAATGTGAAAATCTTATCGGAAATAGATCCAATTTTACTATATCTTGTTAATCCTATTAGGAAAGAAACAGAAGTTTCTTGATACAGTACAACTAGAGAACTTTCAATACCATACCTTGGGGGGAAAAAAAACCCTTCACTTAAACTAAGGGGTGGGAGGAGGGCTTCGAGACTCCAGAATTAGTAAAACACATATTAGTCTTTGTTAAGTCCCTGGGAAGCCCTTTCCAGGCTGCATCTCATTACAGAATCTGTTTGCTAAGAGGTGAAGGACCGAGGCGGACGAGGTAGAGGCCTAGAGAAGGAGAGGTGAGCGCCCTCTGGTGGCGGCTCCTCTTCCTGATCCAGGAAACCGGACACCTGCATAGGTAGGAGGCAGTAAGAAAATAACCCCCAGAGACGCAAGGAGAATTATCCGCAGAGACCATTAGGTCATTAGCTATCCTAGGATAAATATGTTGAGCCAGATTTGGTGTTCTGTGTTTCTCTCATGCCTTAGGGCAACATGTTAAGCAGGACTGGCAGTAATCTGGTAGTACATACAACAAGCATGCACTGAACCAGACACTGGTCCCGAGAGAGAGCCACCTCCCCTGACTGGAGCCAGAGAAAAAGCTCACGTCTTGAGATGCAAAAGGCTGATTTCCACACCCCCACCCCAATTTGGCCAGACTCTCCTGGTCTATTCTTCTGTCCCTGACCCCTGAACATTGGAGCACCCTAGGACTCAATTTTTCGATCTCTTCTCTCACGATCTCTGGAGATCTCACCCATTTTTATGTGAATGATTCACAAATTTAAACCTCCTCTCTCATCCAGATTTGCATATCTAGCCTCCTGCTGACAGCTCCAGATCCATGGCTGTCAGGCATCTCACACCAAACTCATCCCAGACTGAGTTGCCAATCCCCAGGCAAACTCCTCCACCCTAGTCTTCCTCATCTCCATCACAGCAATTGCCATTTTTCCTGTTGCTCAGTCCAAAACCTTGGTGTCATTCTTAACTCCCCTCTTTCTCTCACACCCTACATCTGATCCATCAGCAAATCCTACTGACTCCCCCCTCAAGATAGAGAACCCAACTTCTTCTCACCACTTCTTCCTGTCACCCTGCACAAGCCAGTATGATATGGGAAGAGGTTTATTATGAGGAATTAGCTCATGCAAGCATGGAGGCTGAGTAGTCCTGTGATCTGCTGTCTATAAGCCCGAGAACCGGGGGACTGGCTGGCGGGAACTCCCAGTCTGAGGACAAAGACATGAGAACCGAGAACCAGAAAGACGACTGGTTTAAGTCCCAGTCCAACGACAGGAGAAGACTGATGTCCCAGCTCACAAGCAGGCAGGAAGTAAACAGGGTGAATTCCACTTTCCTTCACCCTTTCGTTCTACTCAGGCCCTCGAGAGATTGGATGATGCTCACCCACACTGGGAGGGCAGTCTGCTTTACAGAGCCCATTGATTAAAATGCTAATCTCATCTGGACACAGACACATTCAGAAATCATGTTTCCTCTGGGTACCCCTTGGCCCAGATAAGTTGACTCATAAAATGAACCATTATAATTGCTGTGGTTCAATATGCCACAGTTCATCTGTAAACATACAATACACTTTTTTCACATTTTAACTTTTATAATTGCTGTGTCTTGCAATCACTGTCCACCAGGTGGCACCCACGCTACAGTGGTCAATTTGCTACACTTGCATGACTTGGTTATCAGCTCTGTATTGTCTGTCGCTTGGAGTTTCCTGAAACACTAGTATAATAAATGTTGAATTTTATTGATGTTTAAAATGCCTTCAAAAATATTATAATTTGGGACGCCTGGGTGGCTCAGTCCGTTAAGCGTCTGCCTTCGGCTCAG
This sequence comes from Leptonychotes weddellii, assembly GCF_054177405.1. Lineage (NCBI taxonomy): Eukaryota > Metazoa > Chordata > Mammalia > Carnivora > Phocidae > Leptonychotes > Leptonychotes weddellii. The sequence continues at coordinate 2,324 of NW_028057319.1, forward strand.
GTCATGATCCCGGGGTCCTGGGATCGGGTCCCGCATCCGGCTCATTGCTCAGTGGGGAGCCCGCTTCTCCCTCTGCCTGTCATTCCCTCTGCTTGTGCTCTCTCTCTGACAAATAAATAAATAAAATCTTTAAAAAATATATTATAATTTGGCGTTGAAACAAACTTACTGTCGGTGCAGTAAGAGAGGAAAACAAAGCAGGGCATATATGCATATGTATATATATATATATATATATCAATAAAGCAAACGACACTGGAAGAATTACTGCAATCTCACATTTCCTTGTACAACCACAACCAAGTGTTTTCTAGGACCTAAGAAAGGAAGAAACTCACAAGTAGATGAAATTGCATTATCTTTTGCTAGTGAAATACACTCAAAATGATCGCCTTATCCCACACCAAGCAATGCAATTGTAGGCAGGGGAAATAATGTCAGAGTAATCCACCCATCACTCAGGATCACTGTTAAAACACTGTGTTAAAGTTTAATTGGAAGTTTTTCTTTGTGTTAATAGAACAAAGTCATCTTACAATCAATGAATTCAGATTTGGCCAAATAGAGGTTTTACAACATTCTTCTGTTGGCTTTGCATATGAATAACTGGTTGAGTTGGTTCCAAATTCTTAGGTAATATTATTTTTCTCTGAAGGTTCTGAGAAGAATATGTGCTTGCTATTCATTGTTGTGGCAGCAAAATCCAAGACTGGCTTGTTTTTTTGTGCCTTTAAAATTGATTTACACTTTCTATTTCAAATAATTCAGATGTGTTTTTTGCTTTTAGTTTAAAAAATAACATAATATTATTGTCAATTTTGGTTTCCTTTATTTTTTTCTATTTTCAGTATTTATTCATTCACCCATCCAGCCATTCATATCAGAGGGAACGTGCTAGGAACTGTAGATGGATGAACAGCCACCACCTCTGCTCATCACTGGAAATTCCTCCAACTTGCAGTTTCTCAATCTTTAGCATCTATATTTATCATTGGAGATTCTTTCCACTTATTTATTCATTACACATGTGGACGTGTTTCTTATATCTATGATATGTAATAGTTTATCACTTATATGGACAATTTAGTTCCATTTTCTTTGGTGTTATTTTCACTGTCTCCAAAGTAATCTTGCTTCTTTTTGTTTCACAATATGTGCTATTTATTCTCTATTTGCCTGTTCCTCCAGATCCATCCCCAGACTTTCTTTTCTCTGCCTGCTACACTGGAAGGCTGACCCCTATGAATTGTATTATTTGTGCTGTGTTTCCAGATGCCTGCTGATTGGATTTGACCAATGAAAGGCACTAGGAGGAGGTAAGAACAAGGGAAGGAGAGAAAAGTCTAGGTAGTTCTTCCTGCCTTTCTCCCTACTTTAGTGATGTAGTTCTGACACTAGCTTTGAGCCTCCTACGCTATACCTCTTGCAGGGTGGCCCCTGTTCCATTCCAGCTTCGACTGGGCTTAGGTGATGCTATTACCTATCTACTATCTTCTGTCTGTCTATCTGTCTATCTATCCATCTATCACCTATTTATTAGCATTATCCCTTAAATCAAAGGGACTGTAATGGTTTTTCTCCCATTGCTAATCTCTGGTTATTTTAAGATCATTGTTGGTTTCTTTAACTTGGTCCACTGCTCTGCAAATAGTCCCCTTATAAAGGCTCTCCAGGTGAAACACTTGAGTGGAATTATGTTTCCTGCCAGGACTATAAGTGACACAGATTTTTACTAGAAATATCCCTGGAAGATAGAATATCGAGCCTGGATTCTAGGACTGAGTTGCTCACATATTTAAGGAATACACAGATCACCTCTTTGCCTGGTAGCTACTGTAAACTGGTAATCCACAGCAAGCAAGGGCATCACAATTACTCAGATTATTACTGGTGCAGCATGAGATGGTATGTCTGCGGAGGGCAACACTTTAGATGATCTAATAGGGTGGCTGTACGTGACAACAATGACAGTTACGGTTTTTACAAAGACCGTCAGGTGGTATGACTTGTATGGATGTATTAAAGAGCTTACCAAAAAAAACCCACTACTCATGACCTTGAATTATCAACTCAAGGTCACAGTAGAAAATCTGCCAGCTATATAGGGAGAAAAGAACCCTCACTTCATACCACACACAAAAATAGAAATTTCACACAGACCTATATAACAAATCTAAAAACAAGCTCTAGAAGAAAACAGGTAAATGCCTTCATAACTTTGGGATAGCCAGGACTTCTCAACTAGGATATAAAAGAAGCACTAGCCATACAAGCAAAGATTGACAGAATGAACTTTTAAAAATTAATAGTTTTGCCCCTCACAGGACACCATAAAGAGAATAGAAAAGACAGGGTATCGGTTGGGCAAAGATGTTTGCAAGTTATGTTTCTAAAAGAGGACTCATGTCCATAATACATTAAAAACTCATAGAAATCAATAAAAAAGTTATTCCATTAAAAACTTGATTAAAAAGAGACTTGAAATAATTTACCAAAAAAAAGATGAAAATCGACCAACGAACATATGAAAATGTGCTCAACATCATTACTCATGCAAACTTAAATCTGCAGTGGGTACAATTACATGCTCATCACAACGGCTTACTATTTATTTTTTTTAATTTAATTTAATTTAATTATGTTACGTTAGTCACCATACAATAAATGGTTTACCATTTAAAAGAGTAACAATATGAGGGCACCTGGGTGGCTCAGTTGTTAAGCGTCTGCCTTCGGCTCAGGTCATGGTCCCAGGGTCCTGGGATTGAGCCCCACACTCGGCTCCCTGCTCAGCAGGAAGCCTGCTTCTCCCTCTCCCACTCCCCCTGCTTGTGTTCCCTCTCTTGCTGTGTCTCTCTGTCAAATAAATAAATAAAAATCTTTAAAAAAATAAATAAATAAAAGACTAACAATATGAAGTGCTGGTGAGAAGGGGGAGCAACTGGAATTCCTTCATATTGCTGGTAGGGCAGTCATTTGATACAGTCACTTTGGGAAAATGTTGACAGTACTTAATATTTTTTTCCACAAAAAACTAAACAAACGGGCGCCTGGGTGGCTCAGTTGGTTAGGCGACTGCCTTCGGCTCAGGTCATGATCCTGGAGTCCCGGGATTGAGTCCCGCATCGGGCTCCCTGCTCGGCAGGGAGTCTGCTTCTCCCTCTGACCCTCCTCCCTCTCATGCTCTCTGTTTCTCATTCTCTCTCTCGCAAATAAATAAAATCTTAAAAAAAAAAAAATTAAAAAATAAAAAATTAAAAAATTAAAAAAAAAAAACTAAACAAACATATACTTTATGAGGCAGCGGTTCTATTCCTAGGTATATACCAAACAGAAGTGAAAGCTCTGTCCAGCAAAAGACTAATACAAAAATGTCCATGGCTTCTCTATGGTAAGCCCCAAATAGAAACAATTCAAATACCTACTAGGAGTGGAATAGATAAATATAGTATTCAGACAATGCAAGGCTACACAGCAGTGAAAAAGAACAAATTGTTAACACATGCATCAATATGGAGGAATCTCACAGTTATAATGTTGACTGAAAAATAAGTCAGACAAAAAAGAATATGTATACTGCATAATTGTATTTATGTGAGGCTCAAAACCAGATAAAACTAATCTATGGTATTAGAAGTCAGAATAATGGCTACCCCATGAGGGAGCTTTCTGGAATACTGCAAATGTTCCATACCTCACTCTACTTTCCAACCCCTCCTAATATTACTCATAGTCATTTTTGTTTGTTTTGTAATCATATGATGGCTGATCATTAGATTCTTAAATGCTACTTCACAACCATTGTCTTAACAAGTATTCCAGCAAATACACCAAAAGATTAACCTGATACTAATAGAAATTGAATAAAGGTTTTGTTGACAGAATAGAGAATACATAAACACAGTGGTGAAGATCTGGGCAAACAGAGTAAGAATTTGGTGTTTTCTTCTTATCCTTGAACAAGGAAGGACCAATGGGAAGATTTTATGATGATAACACTGAATTCTGCTGGTGGGTGTCAAGGACACAATACTGAGGTCAAGGACACCTTGCTTTTTGAAGTCATATCAGAAACCTTTAGAAAGCGTGTTTAAAATCATATCAGAGACCAGAAGAAACTAGTTTGAAGCTAAACAGTCAAGAATGCTGACATATTAAAAACAACAACAACAACAACCAAAACCCAGCCTCATTCTTGTCTTGAAAACAATGTTTTTCATACTCTGGTTAGACCTAATCAGATAGCTCCAAGTTTAGCCCAAATTCCAAATTTACCCAATAATCTACAAAAGTGCCTACTTGAGCGTTGTTTGGAGAGACCGTATTTCTGAAGGTAGATCTCCTTGCCTATTAAGTTCCTGAATTTCAGCTTTATTTCTTTACACAATTGATAGATAGCTTCATTGTATTATGAATACCTAACAAAACGGACAAAAAAAATATGTATGAAAACTTTCATCCTCTTTGAAGAAACATAGGAGTAAATCTTCATGACCTTGGATTAGGCAATGAATGGTTCCTTAGATACACCAAAAGTATAAACAACAAAAGGAAAAATAAATTGGACTTCATCAAAATTAAAAATGTTTGTGCATCAAAAAGCACCATCCAGCAAGTCAAAAAGATAACCCACAATGAAAGAAAATACATCCAAATCATATATATGAAAAGGGACTAATAGCCAAAATATATAAAATACTCTTACAACTCAACAATAAAAAGACAACCCAGTTTTAAAATGGGCATAGGATTTGAACAGACATTTCTCCAAAGAAGATGTACAAATGGCCACTAACATGGAAAGTTGCTTAACATCATTATTCCTTAGTAAAATGCAAATCAAAACGACGATGAGATACAATTTCTCATCCACTCAGGTAACCAAAATAAAAAAAGACAGACAATAACAAGTGTTGGCGAGGATGTGGGAAAATAATGCTCATATGTTGCTGGTGGGAATGTAAAATGGTATGCCACAGTTTGGCAGTTCCTCAAAATGTTAAACACAGAGGTACCATATGACCCAGCAGTTAGACTCCTATGTATATACCCAAGGGAACTGAAAGCATATTTCTACACAAAAATTTGAACATAAATTGTTCACAAAACCATTATTCATAAGAGCTAAAAACTGTTTAAACGTCACCCATCAACTCAAATGTCCTAATAAATGAAATGTGCCATATCCATAAAATGGAATGTTATTCAACCACAAAAAGGAATGAAGTACTGATACCTGCTACAACATGGATACAACTTGAAGACATGCTAAGTGAAATAAGCCAGTCACAAAAGGACAAAAAATGTATGATTCCACTTATATGAGGTTCCTAGAATAGTCAAATTCATAGGGACAAAAGTAGTTGTGAGGGGCTGGGGGGAAGGAAGAATGGGGAGTTATTGTTTAGTGGGTACAGAATTTTAGTTTGGGAAGATGGGAAAGAGGGATATGGATGGTGGTGGTTGCACAACAATGTGTGTGCACTTGATGCCACTGAACTATACACTTAAACATGGTCAAAGTGCTAAATTTTGTGCTTAGGTATATTTTAGCACAAAATTAAGTAGCAAAAAACAAAACCAAAATCACCAGCAACAATCAAAAAAGAAAAAAAGAACAATATGCCAAAACACACAAAAGAAAGCACTAAGGAAAGAAAGAAAATTTTGATGTAACAGGTCACACTACTCTACCCCCAGCCCTTTGAGGTCATAATAAGAGAAGGAAGCTAAATCGACAAAATCCTGAGGACTCTCAGTAGTATGCTCTTAACAAGAGAGAAGTTGGCAATGGATAAGATGGTACTCAAAGGAAAAGAAATCAAGCCCTCTTGAGTGTAGCCAGGTCTATCACCTTCCAAGGCACTGTACTGAGAGAACAGGTTCAAGTGCTACCTTGAGGAGGGGAAGCAAACAGGTCTCAAGAATAATCCATCTACAATACATTAGAGCAAATAGAAGGTCTGACCAGTGCTGCACACACTGTAATGATGAACTAGAGAAAAAGAAAGGAAGAGCAGGGATAGAAAGAAGACATGAAGAAGGAAAATGGGTAAAGAGGTAGGTGGCAGAATAGCAGAGGGGAAGGGGAAAGAAAAGGCAAAGAAGGTGCTAATAGCATAAAAATATATAAAGAATCCAGTGGAGACAAAGCCTATCCCAAGAGGAGGTAAATTTTCCCCCATATTTTGCATCAAAGGACCTTAATAAATTAATAGATTCAATAAAACAAGACCTCAAAGACCTAATAATTGAATAACAAAATGACAACGCAGATCATAGAGATACAGAC
>NW_028057320.1:0-399 GCF_054177405.1 Leptonychotes weddellii
TGTTAAGCTGCCTCTGTCAAATTAATTTTCTGATGCAGCCAGCACCCTAAGAGGGTGAGGAAATGTTTTCCTCCTCCACCACTGCCACACCACGCTGCGATCTTTCTCTGACATTCAACCCTTGCTGCAGCCTGGATGCTGAGCCTGGCTCGCTGTTCAGAATGCTTTTCCCAATTACATTTACAGTTTATATTATTCTCTGTCTCCTTGTTTTGTTGTAGATAAGGTTTATAGGTGACTCTTGAAATCCTCATTGTCCTGTGTGCTCTTTGAAGGATACGTGGAGAGATTCAGATTCAGATAGCTGCTATTTGGAACGTGTGTGTGTGTGTGTGTGTGTGTGTGCATGTGTGTGTTTAGGGTGGGGGGTATTGCCTTCTGCTTTTTAATTTAGAAAAG
>NW_028057321.1:0-399 GCF_054177405.1 Leptonychotes weddellii
TATTTTTTTTGCACACATAAAACATTTCTAAGGTTCAAAGTTAAAATGACATAAAAAGGTATATAAGAGAAGTCTCGCCGCCATCCCTATTCCATCCACCTTGTTCCCTCCCACCAACATGGTTAACCTTTTTCGTTAGTTTCTGTTATACTCCCTGTGTTTCTTTTCATGAAACTAACACAGGTATTCTCATTTTCTCGTCTGTCTTATACAAAGACAGTAGAATATATTTCCTCTTTGTCATATTACCCTGAACTTAAAAAAAAAAAAAAAAAAGAAGAAACTAGGATAATGAGAAAATCACTAGGAAAGAAACAAGAAAACTGAAAAATTCATTCAATCTTCTATTCCATCAATATGAAAAAAGATATGCCAAGAGATTTGTGCTTTCCCTTTTAA
>NW_028057322.1:0-399 GCF_054177405.1 Leptonychotes weddellii
GCGCCTGGGTGGCTCAGTTGGTTAAGCGACTGCCTTCGGCTCAGGTCATGATCCTGGAGTCCCAGGATCGAGTCCCGCATCTGGCTCCCTGCTCAGCAGGGAGTCTGCTTCTCCCTCTGACCTTCCTCCTTCTCATGCTCTCTGTCTCTCATTCTCTCTCTCTCAAATAAATAAATAAAATCTTTAAAAAAAAAAAAAAAAGGTGACCCACTGTTCTCTATTTTCTGGCAGCACGAATGCATCCCTTCCCACATGATATTTTTAATTATAAGCCTTTCTATGCATTTCCCTTTTCCTCATCAAGTCTGTTACTCCTGGAGGTGGGAACTATGTTTCATGCAACTTTCCATCTCCCACACCACCAAGCACAGTGCTCTGCACACATTATGGACCTAAGAT
>NW_028057323.1:0-399 GCF_054177405.1 Leptonychotes weddellii
TGATACTTAATGACGTTACAGTTTTTATTCATACAGATATTTTCCAGCCATATGTATGTTATTTATTCATTCATTTATTTTTGCTTAGGACATTTTGCATAGAACATTTTGCTTGGTAGAGAAGACCTGGCTGGAGTCTAATTCGAGCTTAACTTTGCTGGGCCTTTCCTCATTTGTAAAATAAGATGGTTTTTTTTGTGTTTTTTTTTTTTTAAAGATTTTATTTATTTATTTGACAGAGAGAGACACAGAGAGAGAGGGAACACAAGCAGAGGGAGTGGGAGAGGGAGAAGCAGGCTCCCGGCAGAGCAGGGAGCCCGATGCGGGGCTCGATCCCAGGACCCTGGGATCATGACCTGAGCCGAAGGCAGACGCTTAACGACTGAGCCACCCAGGCGC
>NW_028057324.1:0-399 GCF_054177405.1 Leptonychotes weddellii
AAAAAAAAAAAAACTTTAATAAAATTCAGATCATACATTTTTAGCAAGAGTATGAAGTGGTCCTCTACTCTTCTCATTGCATCCTATCATGTGACCTACAATTTTGATTTGTCCCATTGTTGGTCATGTTAGCATTGATCCTGGAGGTAATATCTGCCAGGTTTCTCCTCTGGAATGTTAACTTTCCACTTTATAATTAATTAGTATTTTAGGGCAAGTACTTTCAGACATGTAAATATCTCCTTTCTCAGACACCCTGTGCCAGGCCACGTCTTCTGCAGATGATTGACTGCCCCCCGGCTTCCTGGTTCATGGATGCTGGTCTTCGTCCTGTTTCCTCATGAGGCACAGGGCCAAGGGAGCTCTCTCAAGTATCCTTTATTTATAAGGGCACTAATC
>NW_028057325.1:0-399 GCF_054177405.1 Leptonychotes weddellii
CTTTCTTCTAACCTGATTTCTAACCTAATCACTTTAGTAGAATCATACTCTTACCTATTTCCAGGATCTCTACATATGCATGTCAAGTAAGCACCTGTGAAACAGTCATTCTATAAATTCCATAGATGGCACCATCCTACAGGCTGTGATAGATAAAGAGTAAGGCATGGGCCTGCCTTAAAGAAACTTAAAATTGGGCACCTGGGTGGCTCAGTTGGTTAAGCGACTGCCTTCGGCTCAGGTCATGATCCTGGAGTCCCGGGATCGAGTCCCGCATCAGGCTCCCTGCTCGGCGGGGAGTCTGCTTCTCCCTCTGACCCTCCCCCCTCTCATGTGCTCTCTGTCTCTCTCATTCTCTCTGTCTCAGATAAATAAATAAAATCTTTAAAAAAAAAAAAA
>NW_028057326.1:0-399 GCF_054177405.1 Leptonychotes weddellii
ATCTACTTTCTCTGATAACAGCTTAGCTACAATTTTCTTTTGGTTAGCGTTGACATTCTCACTTTTCTTTTTTTTTTTTTTAAAGATTTTATTTATTTATTTGAGACAGAGAGAATGAGAGAGAGAGAGCACATGAGAGGGGGGAGGGTCAGAGGGAGAAGCAGACTCCCTGCCGAGCAGGGAGCCCGATGCGGGACTCAATCCAGGGACTCCAGGATCATGACCTGAGCCGAAGGCAGTCGCTTAACCAACTGAGCCACCCAGGCGCCCGACATTCTCACTTTTCATCCTTTACTTTCAATCTTTCATGTCATTATATTTAAGGAACATATAATTGGGTTTTTATTTTTTTAATCCAGTCCAATAATGTTTATATATATTTTTAAAAGATTTTCTTTT
>NW_028057327.1:0-399 GCF_054177405.1 Leptonychotes weddellii
GAAGGGGATGCAGGATCCTTGGTCTGAATCCCCCCGTAGCCATTACCCCCATGTAGCCGGTCCCGTCACCGTCCCGAGTTTTGTCATCCATGAAATGGGCAGGGGAGGAAAGCCGTTCGTGGGTTCAAGAGCTATATCCAAGTGCGGAACCGGGTCTGGATCATCTCTGGAGGGGGATTCAGCTCCAGCACCTGCCCCAAAGCTCGAGCCAGGTCCTACACCGATGCGTGCCGCAGCTCCCGAGATTCGGTGGCAGAGCACTGGACCACTGGTCTGGGGACCAAGGTCAAGACCCTCCTTGTTGCAGCCTCGGGGGCCCCATGTGGAAGAGGTTCCAGAATCACTGCTCTGGTCAGGGTGAGGAGGCCTTAGGAAGGAACCGAGCACCAGGACAGGAGA
>NW_028057328.1:0-8614 GCF_054177405.1 Leptonychotes weddellii
CCCTAGCTGTTTATTTTTTCTAGTATTTACTGCCGTATATCTCAAGAGCATGTTTATTCTATATTTCTTGATTTTGAATCATAGACGTTTTCTGTTTATCTCCAGCAAGGAATATAAAGACTTAGCTCTCTTTCAACTCCCCCTTCCCTTTTTTTTTTTAAGATTTTATTTATTTATTTATTTATTTATTTATTTATTTATTTGAGAGAGAGAGAGAAAGAGGAGAGCATAGAGGAAGAATGAGAGGGAGAAGCAGACTCCCCACTGAGCAGAGAGCCTGACATGGGACTCGATCCCAGGCCCCTGAGACCAAAGGCAGACGTTTAACCAACTGAGCCACCCAGGCACCCCTTTCCCTTCCCTTGTCGTTCTTCTTTATAAGCATGCACCAACACTCGCAGGTGACTATAATATGATACTATAATTTCGTTGTGTTTCCATTCTTAAGTCTTTTGTTTTTCTTAGTATTTATTAATAATTGCCTTGTTTTTCTGTTTACTTAGTTTTTCGTGTACTTACTCCTGTATCAGTTCATTACCCAAAATCTCAGCCAAAGTTGCTAAACTTCCTTCAATAGGTTCAGACATTATAAGCCATCTCTAAGTGTGGTTTTGTCCCTGAAGTCCACACTCCTGGAGCCATTCATCCTCTTGCTATAATCTGAATTGGCTTCTCTTTAACCAACTGCAAGGCTGTCAATGTTGGACAACACTTCTTCTTTTGTAATTTCCTTCACTTCTCTCCTATGTTAGATCCCTGTTTCCTAGATCCCACATCTTTTTTCTTACTTGCTCTTTTTAAAATGGAACATGTCCTTCAGAGGCTTCCTGATAAAGGGTGCAGAGAAGTTTTATTGTCCTAACACATCTGAGAATGTTTTTTTTTTTTTTTCCTCCTCTCACACTGGATGGTTTGACTGCATGTAGGACTGTAGGTTGAAGATCACTGCCCTTAAGTTTTAAAATTTTCTCTTTATCTCTGTTGTTCTGAAATTTCATGAGGATGTGCATTGGTATAAATTTTATTCCACACCACTGTGTCAGGCACTTGGTTGCCTTTTGATGTGGAAATCTGTGTCCTTCAGTTTTACACATTTGTTTTCTGTTTTTTTCTTCTGTAATTCCTTTTAAGAATTCCTATTAATTGGATGTTTGATTTCTTTATTCTCTAATTTTCTCATCTTTTCTCTCTTGTTTTTTATCTCAGTCTTTTTATTCTATTTCCAGGAATATTTCTCAAATTTATCTCTTAATTTTTCTATTAAATGTTTTATTAATGTGGTCATATTTTTAAAAATATTTATCTATTTATTTGAGAGAGAGAGAGTACACACACATGGAGGGGGAGGGGCAGAGGGAGGAGAGAGAATCCTCAAGCAGACTCTGTTGAGCGCAGAGCCTGATGAGGGGCTCTGTCTCATGACCCTGAGATCATGACCTGAGCCAAAATCAAGAGTCAGATGCTTAACCTACCGAGCTACCCAGGCGCCCCTATGTGGTCATATTTTTAAATCTCCGGGGCTCCTTTTTTTTTATTCTCTGATCATTTCGTTATTAAAGCATCCTTTCTTGTTACATAGATGTGATATTTTCCTTTTTTTTTTTAAAGATTTTATTTATTTATTTGTCAGAGAGAGAGAGCACAAGCAGGGGGAGCGGCAGGCAGAGGGAGAAGCAGGCTCCCCGCTGAGCAAGGAGCCCAATGTGGGACTTGATCCCACGACCCTGGGATCGTGACCTGAGCCAAAGGCAGCCGCTTAACCGACTGAGCGACCCAGGTGTCCCTAGATGTTATATTTTCTTTTACTTCTCTGAGATATTCATTATGATTTATATTTTGTTTTGTTTTGCTTCTGTTTCCTCTGAGTTCCTCTTCTCTAAGTGTTTATTTTGATCTTTCACATTAGTGGCTTTCATCAAGTATCTGGCAATCTTTGTTGTTTTTTAATTTTTTTAATTTTTAGGTAATCTCTATACCCAACATGGGGCTCAAACTTACAACTCTGAGATCAAGAGTCATACACTCTACTGACTGGGCCAGCCAGGTGTCCCAAGAATCTGGCAATCTTTGCTAGTTGTGTATATTTAAGATTTGAGCATAAAAAGCTGAGTGGAAAATCTATGAGCTTGAGTGGGTTTTACCACTGACCATTGAGGAAGACTGGCCATTTCACTGTGGGCCTCAAATATTAGTGTATGTAGGTCCTTTCTCTTGGTTCAGACATTTATCTAAGAAAGGAATCTTGCGATACAGTCTTGCCATTTGCAACGATGTGGATGGAACTACTGTATTATGCTAAGCAAAATAAGTCAATCAGACAAAGACAAATACCATATGATTTCACTCATATGTGGAATTTAAGAAACAAAACAGATGAACATAGGGGAAGGGAAAAAAAAAGAGAGAGGGAGGCAAACCATAAGAGGCTCTTAACTGTAGAGAACAAACTGAGGGTTGCTGGAGGGAAGGTGGGAGGGGATGGGCTAAAAGGGTGATGGGCATTAAGGAGGGCACTTGTGATGATCACTGAGTGTTATATGTAAGTGATGAATCAAAATTCTACACCTGAAACCAATTTTACCATGTATGTTAACTAACTAGAATTTAAATAAAAACTTGAAATAAAAGAGAAAGATAAAAACAAAAACAGAGAAGAGAAAAAGAAAGAAGAAAGAAAGAAAGAAAGAAAGAAAGAAAGAAAGAAAGAAAGAAAGAAAGAAAGAAAGAAAGAAAGAAATCTTACCAGCTACTGCCTGCAAGGTAATTTTGACAGCTGGAAATCAAGGAGCTTAGTAGGAGCAGGTTGAGAGCTAGGAGACTGGCTTACTGCAAATTACTGCTCCAGACTTTTACTCAGTTTCCCTCTTTTCATTATGACATTGTACCCCTGCCTTTAGCTGTGTCTTGAGTCTTAAGTCTAGGGTCTCTCTAGCTCATCCTCCAAAAGAGAGTCCTCCCATTCTCTTTTTGGAATTCTAAAAGGACAGTGATCTGATATCCTGGCTTGGGGGAGATCAGGGTGTTTAACACCTCTCTGTATAGACTTCCAACCAGTCTTCCTGTTTATAGCAATGCCTTGCAGTCCTGCCTTCACAGTTACCGAGTCTTTTCCAGGTTCTAGGGCAAGAACCAACTTGCTTTTTAAAAAAATTTTTTTTTAATTTATTTGAGAGAGCAAGAAAGAGAGCACAAATGGGGTGAGGGTCAGAGGGAGAAGCAAACTCCCTGCTGAGCAAGGAGCCTGCTATTGGATCCTGGGACTCCGGGATCATGACCTGAGCCAAAGGCAGACACTTAACGACTGAGCCACCCAGGTACTCCCAACTTGCTTTTTATTGATTTCCCCTTCTGCAGGTATTTAGGTGTTAGCTTTTTTCATCATGCTAAATTACTTACCGCTCACCTACTCCCTTCCTTTATTACAAAATTTTGATATTTTCACCTATTGTTATCTAATTTTCTTTTACTTTGCCCTTGTTGGCTTATTTTAAAACTCGTATTGTTGATATTTTAATGGGACTTGGGAAGGGAGCAAAGATCAACGTGTGTGCCCACCCCACCACTTTTAACAGAGGTTGTCTTAAACCCCAGCAAATCTTTTTCTTTTAAGGATAATTTTGGTTTTGGGAAATAGTCAAAAAAGTCTGAGCTCAAACTGTCAGACACATCATAATTAATTATTTCTTCTTTGTCATGGGAAACAACTGGGAAGAATAAATTATGATTATTGTCCATTATAATCCAACAAAATAATCTGGGATGCATAATACCTTTCCCAAAATGATAAAATGCATATATTGCATCAAATATAACATGTGGTACATACAGAATTTCTGGGGGAAAAAATCTCTGCCTCCAAATCATGCTTACTTGCTGTTTTACTTTTATTTATTTTTTATTTTTTTTTAAAGATTTTATTTATTTATTTGAGAGAGAGAGTGAATGAGAGAAAGAGCACAAGAGGGGGGAGCAGGAGAGGGAGAAGCAGACTCCCTGCTGAGCAGGGAGCCCGATGCGGGACTCGATCCCAGGACTCCAGGATCATGACCTGAGCCGAAGGCAGTCGCTTAACCAACTGAGCCACCCAGGCGCCCAACTTGCTGTTTTACTTTGAAATAACTTGCTCATTAAACCTACTTCAAATGATATAATAGGATTATGATTAGATGTTATCACTGCCCATAATATCTGCTCCAGGGGAGATCATTAAGGGGATCAAAACACCTCTTTCTTTTTTTTTTTTTTTTAAGATTTTATTTATTTATTTAACAGAGAGAGAGAGAGAGCAGCAGGCAGAGGGAGAGTGAGAAGCAGGCTCCCCGCTGAGCAGGGAGCCCGACACGGGGCTCGATCCCAGGACCCTGAGATCAGGACCTAAGCCGAAGGCAGACGCTTAACGACTGAGCCACCCAGGTGCCCCCAAACACCTCTTTCCTGTGAAGTGGTCACACAATATCATGCTATCTGTTTGGTTCAGGATGTGGTATAAGCAAATATTTCCACATACAACCCAACCAAATTATAACTGCTCAGATGTGTGAAAAGATAAATTAATCTCATGAGTGGCAGGGTGAAACTAGCATGGCTAATAACTAGATGTTCTTTAGCATTGACTTGGAAAGAATATAAAGAGAACCAAAGAGGGGCACCTGGGTGGCTCAGTCGGTTAAGCGACTGCCTTCGGCTCAGGTCCTGATCCCGGAGTCCCGGGATCGAGTCCTGCATCGGGCTTCCTGCTCGGCGGGGAGTCTGCTTCTCCTTCTGACCCTCCCCCCTCTCATGCTCTCTCTCTCAAATAAATGAATAAAATCTTTAAAAAAAAAAAGAGAGAGAACCAAAGATTACCTCTTTTAACTGGTTTCTCTCTCATTTGGGTCCTGAAAATTTGTCTACTTATTATTCAAGAATTAAAATTAGGTTTAGCCTAAAGAAAGGAGTTATTGTTTATTGTTGAACAAATAACAGGAATCAAGTAGTCACTGCTAGTGACTACTAATTAATAATCTTAGAGGCCAGCAGACAGGAACCACCACTGATGAAAAACAAGGGTAAGTGCAAAATGATGACATTTCGTGTGGCTCAGAACCAGTCTTCATAAGCACATACAGAGAAGCACAATTCCTTCTGAGCTCTGCCAGCATAGTTTTTTCAAATGTGCAGAGCCTCCCAAGACAACTATTTTTAAAGGTAGCACATAGTTGGATATATGTGTTTGGGCAATGTAGGGAAGGAAAAATTATTTTGGTTTTTTTTTTTTTAATCTTTTGGTTGTTGGTTTTTAAAAATCTTTTGTTTTTGTAAAACATTTCAGTAGTGTATTAAACAAAAAGCCATTAGAAAGTTATAAATAGGGCGCCTGGGTGGCTCAGTCGGTTGAGCGACTGCCTTCGGCTCAGGTCATGATCCTGAAGTCCCGGGATCGAGTCCCGCATCAGGCTCCCTGCTCGGCGGGGAGCCTGCTTCTCCCTCTGACCCTCCCCGCTCTCATGCTCTCTCTCTCTCATTCTCTCTCTCAAATAAATAAATTTAAAAAAATCTTTAAAAAAATTTAAAAAAAAAAGAAAGTTATAAATAACCTCATCAGTTCATTTAGTCCCTCATTCTTGCTCTGCTTGAGCTTAGGTTAGCAGTTTCAAAAGTTTTCACAGAAGAATCAGAGTATAGTAATAACTATCTGTGGCTGACAAAGACTTAAAATAGTGTGGTTGGGGGCGTCTGCGTTGCTCAGTCGGTTGAGCATCTGACTCGGTTTCAGCTCAGGTCATGATCTCAGGGTTGTGAGATGGAGACCCGTATAGGGCTCAGCAGGGAATCTGCTTGAGATTCTCTCTCCCTCTGCCCCTCCCCCTGCTCATGCATTCTCTCTCTCTCACTCTCTCTAAAAATAAATATATAGATCTTTAAGAAATTTTTTTAAAAAATAGTGTGGCTAAAGATCTGATGAGAGCTCATTTAAATGCAATTAACAAGGATTTGGGGATTTATGTGACATACTACATTTTAATATGATAACTGGAATTCTGACAGATAACATAATACCAGTACATATCGGATTTCTAGGAATTTCTTATAATTTCTGGAAAACTTATATTAATAACATATACCCATACAAATATAATCCAAGGAAAGTTAAACATGCCTTTCATTTGACAATATTTCTCATGTAATTTAACATAGCAGATAAACCTAATTGGTTTAACATTTCTCTATTTATAAGGACAGAGAACAAATCTTTGAGATTTTCCAGGGACCCCTGGGCAAATCTCAGTTAGTTTAAGGTCAAAAAGACTTTATTTAAAATTTGATTTGGGGAAGTTATAAAAAATGTCAAAAGGTTTGAACACTGATTAAATAAGATGACAGATTACTTGAAATAATATTTAGTCACTTATTTAACCAAACTGACCATAAAAGATTTCAGAGGCTAATACACCTGAAGGAACAAACCCTTCTCTCTTTTAATATTGAGATGACTCGGTCTTTTTAAGTAATCAAAGACCTGATAAAGAACATGAAGTACAAGCAGTTATCTTAATAAGACACAGAATCCAAAAAAAAAAAAAAAGTAATAATAATAAGACACAGAATCCTTGTTTTCCAGTCAAGTTATTTATCTGGTAAAGAAAAATCTTTTACAATAATCCAAGAAAACTTTGTTCTTTCAACAGAGAGAGAAAATTAAATTCCAGTTTTGTATAGGCACCCTGATGCTATTAAAGCTCACTTTTAAAATCCTTATAATAAATTCATTCAATTTTCACCAGGTTGGCCACACAAGATAACAATCCCTCCCTTCCCCCCACTTCCTAGTGCCTCTCTCACTCTCTTTTCCTAACTTTCTATGTACATTTAGGTTTTGTCCTTTCTTTTCTTTTTTTCCTAGTCTAAAATAACCTTTAAATAACCTCTAAATTAGGACAAATTACTTCTTTCCCCTTAACAAAAATGCATTCTCATACCTCATACCTTTCCCTATCAAAAATTTACATTTTACTATCCCTGTATGCTTTGCCTAAAGTTTTTTTTCTTTACCCTTATTATTTCTATATGTAGGTTTCACTTATATTCATTGGAATTCTTAACCTTTAGTAAACTCAATTTCCAATAAAAGCTAAGAAGTAAGCAGTTGTGAACTGTCTGCTGCATCCTAACATTGTAAGTAGGTTAGCATATTTATGAATACGCCATTTTGTAATTTCTACACATGCATTTTCATAGCTCAATTTTTTGATGTGGCAAAAATAACATGTTATTAACAGATCCAAATATCTTTAGTCTCTCAAAGAACCTAAACAGTTACAAAAATTTCACATATGGCTTGTTCTGTCATGTTGACATATATTAAACAAATCATTTTTTAAAAAAAGAATTTATTTATTTATTTGTCAGAGAGGGAGGGAGAGAGCACAAGCAGGGGGAGCGGCACACAGAGGGAGAAGCAGGCTCCCCACTGAGTAAGGAGCCCGATGCGGGACTCGATTCCAGGACCCTGGGGTCATGACCTGAGCCAAAGGCAGACGCTTAACCGAGCCACCCAGGCATCCCAGCAAATCATTTTTATTGTACGTTTTGCTCTTAGGTTGAATTTCCAACTTTATAATCTCAAATATCTAGTAGAGATGACGTAAGCTAATTTCACTAGCCTTAATTTATGTTAAGTACATATATATATATTTTTTAGTACTCATATTTTCTTTAAGCCAATTAACAGAACTCTTCCACAAGTTAGTTTTTAGGACTACCATCCAGAGGGAGAAAAATACCGCATATTATGTAACATACATCCATTGCCACACATAAACATCCAGACAGAAGCAAGCAGAGATCTTGTAGCTTTCATTTAAAAATTTTAGCTACATATCAAGTACAATAATACAAAACTCACTACCGTATAAAAGAATAGTTAGATCTAAATGGTGTTTCTGTAAGGTGGAACAAGTTAAGTTTACCCACTTAGATAGCTAAAGATTTTATCAATATTTGTGGAGAAAGTTTATAAGATTTTTGTTTGTCTTTTGTAGATAATCTTATGGAGGCTGTGGACTAAATTTCGGGCAAGGAGTCTATAGCAATATCAAGTAGCAGTTTGTTTTTTAAAAACCTATTTTTTTCCAGTCTCAGGAGTTGTTTTAGCCAATTTTCTCCTTGGATACTTACATTTCAAAGACATGGTAAGATTAATATTTCCAAGGGAATAAGAAAGGATATAGGGTTTATCTAAGAAGGAACTCAGGGGCATATTTGCCTACTATCAAAAACCAAAGATCATTACTATGAAATTTTTCTTTTTTTATTAAGGGTAGGACAGTCTGATGAATTTTCTTTTTCCTGCAGTGGAGGCCAGAACTATGGGAAAGCCTAGACCTCGTGGGATCTGCTTACAGAGTAAGGGACAATAAATCAAGGCTTGTGCATTTTCTGTGCTTTTGTCAAAGCTATTTCCTGGCTATCAGTATTTTCATGTTTCATATCTGCTTGAGTGCCATTTGCAGTTCTTAACATTTGTTCTGAGTCTGATCTCTACTTCTTAATCTAGTTAAGGAAGTATGTGGGGTTTTCCCCCATCATACTAGCCAAGACTTTCCTCTGTATCTATTTCTTGCTTTCCTTTTCC
>NW_028057329.1:0-399 GCF_054177405.1 Leptonychotes weddellii
ACTGTTGTACTTTCCAGAGTATTTATGTTGGGAAATTTATCAGCTGCTAGTCTGTGTTTCTCACTTACACTTTTTTTTTTTTTTAAAGATTTTATTTATTTATTTGAGACAGAGAGAATGAGAGAGAGAGCACATGAGAGGGGGGAGGGTCAGAGGCAGAAGCAGGCTCCCTGCCGAGCAGGGAGCCCGATGCGGGACTTGATCCCGGGACTCCAGGATCATGACCTGAGCCGAAGGCAGTCGCTTAACCAACTGAGCCACCCAGGCGCCCTCTCACTTATACTTTTTATCACTTTGTGATTTCACCAGTGCATTGTGGCAAAAGTGAGCCCCATCCATATGCCGTATACTAATCTCATTCTTCAGTTCGTGACTCTTTCTTCCTTTTCCCTCCTCTCC
>NW_028057330.1:0-399 GCF_054177405.1 Leptonychotes weddellii
CTGGAGCCACGTGCGCCCCCGTGTGAGGAAGCCCCTGGACCTACGGCTCATCACCGACTGCAGAGCTGGAGCCAAGGCAAGACTCCGAGCTGGACCGGCTCCACAGTCAGCTCCAGAGGCACCTCCGACCTGGAGCCAGCGCTGGCTCCCCCTGCAGAGCTAGGGCCAGTGGGAGCAAGACCCAATCCAGCACCAGCTATAGCCAGCTCCGGCCCCACCTCCCGGAGCAGCTGATGAGCTACACCCAGGGCCAGTTCCAGCACCAGAGTCGGCCTGTCCTCACCAGCGAAGGCGTTCCTTTTCTTCTCTTTTGGCTTTTGTTTCTTTTCATGTTTCCAGGTATATTTGTAGCTGAAGATAAAATAAACTTTATCTTTTTAAATATTTCAAAGTGTGCAA
>NW_028057331.1:0-399 GCF_054177405.1 Leptonychotes weddellii
TTTTTTTTTTTTAAAGATTTTATTTATTTATTTATTTGAGAGAGAGAGAGAGAGAAACAGCATGAGAGGGGATAGGGTCAGAGGGAGAAGCAGGCTCCCCGCCGAGCCGGGAGCCCGATGTGGGACTCGATCCCAGGACTCCGGGATCATGACCTGAGCCGAAGGCAGTCGCTTAACCAACTGAGCCACCCAGGCGCCCCTGGGACATGTTATATGAGTAATTGACATGTTAATTCCAGCTTACGGTGTAACATAAATGATTCTAATAACTGGACCTGTTCCATGCACAGTTGAAGTCAAATATATGTGAAACATCTGTTAAGTTCTGAGCTCTCTAGTCAATCCAAAGCTCAGAATAACCTCTTTACTCAATAAGCAGATGGCACTAGTTTGCTTAAG
>NW_028057332.1:0-399 GCF_054177405.1 Leptonychotes weddellii
ATTTGAATTGATATTTCTCCAAAGAAGACATCCAAATGGCCAATAAGCCATGAAAAGATGCTCAACATCATCAGCCATTGGAGAAATGCAAATCAAAATTGCAATGATATCACTTCACACCCACTAGAATGGCTATAATCAAAAAGACAGACAATAAAAAGTGTTAGTGAGGATGTGGAGAAATCGGAACTCACACTTCGCTTGTGGGAATGAAAAATGGTGGCAGCCACTTTGGAAAACAGTCTGGAAGTTCCTCAAAAGATTAAGCATAGAATTATTACGTGACCCAACAAATCTACTCCTAAGTACATACCCAAAAGAAATGAAAACATATGTTCTTGCAAAAAGTGCATACTAATGTTCATGACAGCATTATTCATAAATAGCCAAAAAAGTGGA
>NW_028057333.1:0-399 GCF_054177405.1 Leptonychotes weddellii
TCCAATGGTAAACTCCTGTGACTCAGAGGGACTAGGTGTGGATTGTGAACTTCACAGTTTGCTCCAGAAGTTACCTCTCTTTCCTTAAATAGAAGACACCCCAGGGGCGCCTGGGTGGCTCAGTCGGTTAAGCGACTGCCTTCGGCTCAGGTCATGATCCTGGAGTCCCGGGATCGAGTCCCACATCAGGCTCCCTGCTTGGCAGGGAGTCTGCTTCTCCCTCTGACCCTCCTCCCTCTCATGCTCTCTGTCTCTCATTCTCTCTCTCAAATAAATAAATAAAACCTTAAAAAAAAAAAAAGAAGACACCCCAGTGAGAAATCTGTAATCTGTTGCAGGTGCAGAGTGGGGTGCAGGATTGGCAACATCCTTGGCTTCCAGGATCTGCTGGAACATGGG
>NW_028057334.1:0-399 GCF_054177405.1 Leptonychotes weddellii
CGGATGCCAGCGGGGCTTGTGCGTGGACATGTCCAGCAGGAAGCGGGGTGGGAGATGGAGGCAGAGATGCCACCAGGGTCCCAGTGGCAGTATTGGTTGACGCCATGGGACCAGATGGAGTGTCTCCTCTCCCATTTACTCCTCCAGGGCAAGGGCTGGGGACAGAGCCAGGTGAAAGGTGAACGTTTGGTGGGGGCCAGCAGCCCAGGGTGAGAAGATGCTTTTCTTTCCAGCTCCTTCCAGAAACCTCCTCCCATTCCCTCAGCAGCAGCGGCCACTTTCCAGGGCAAAGGGAGGTGCTCCGTGTGCACAACTCATGTCCACACAGGGGCCACGAGACAAGGAAAGGACAGTCATTTCAGCTTTTGAATTCTTTTTTTTTTTTTTAAGATTTTATTT
>NW_028057335.1:0-399 GCF_054177405.1 Leptonychotes weddellii
CTTTCTTTTCTTTAGAATCATACCACCTTTATGTTGTCGTATTTATATACATAATTTTCTAGCTAGAATAACAGTTTTCTCCCTAGTATGTATGGCTCTGACATTACCTGCAGGGGGAGGACTCTCCGGTTTGGGAGGAAGAGCTTCAGGCACCTTCTTTTCTGGAACAGCAGCCTTGGGCACCTCAGGCACTTTAAAGGTATTAGTATTTTCATGATTAGACAGAGTAGAGACAAATGGACAGTATCAAACACAGTGACATGGGGGTGACTACCTTTGGCTGGTGGGACTTCGGCCTTTTTAGGAGGCATCACAGGCAACTTCTTTTCAGGGACAACTTCTTTGGGAGCCTCGGGCACTTAAAAGATATTAGTAAAATTACATTTAGAAACTCTGAAG
>NW_028057336.1:0-399 GCF_054177405.1 Leptonychotes weddellii
TCTGGATTGAATTTCAGATTTAGTTGATATATAATGATATATATGTAGGTATGTGTATGAGTTCTTAAATTTCTTTTAATTTAATTTAATTTAATTATGTTATGTTGGTCACAATACAATACATCATTAGTTTTTGATGTGGTGATCCACGATCCATTGTTTTTCTATAACACCCAGTGCTCCATGCAGTACGTGCCCTCCTTAACACATAACCGGGCTAACCCATCCCCCCACCCTCCTCCCCTCTAAAACCCTCAGTTTGGGGCGCCTGGGTGGCTCAGTTGGTTAAGCGACTGCCTTCGGCTCAGGTCATGATCCTGGAGTCCCTGGATCGAGTCCCGCATCGGGCTCCCTGCTCGGCAGGGAGTCTGCTTCTCCCTCTGACCCTCCCCCCTCTCA
>NW_028057337.1:0-399 GCF_054177405.1 Leptonychotes weddellii
CCTGGGTGGCTCAGTTGGTTAAGCGACTGCCTTCGGCTCAGGTCATGATCCTGGAGTCCCGGGATCGAGTCCCGCATCGGGCTCCCTGCTCTGCAGGGAGTCTGCTCCTCCCTCTGACCCTCCCCCCTCTCATGTGCTCTCTGTCTCTCTCATTCTCTCTGTCTCAAATAAATAAATAAAATCTTTAAAAAAAAAAAAAGAAGAAGAAGAAGATGGCAGATTGTTTGGAAGGGCTGTGCTCCCAGGGTGGAAAAAGAAAAGCCCACGTAACTGTTTCATGGTGACCAGTTGGGACTTGATCTTTTTCCCAGTGCTCCAATGCCTTGCCCAAAGACAGCTCCAACAGCCCAGCACCCCTATGTGTGCAAAAAAATAAATTGAAGGGATCATCTTAGCTGA
>NW_028057338.1:0-399 GCF_054177405.1 Leptonychotes weddellii
GCTCATACCGAGCACATTAGCGAGAAGCTCCGTCTTTGTCTCATGAACTTGCCTCCAGCCAGACTTCTCTTCCCGTTCCTCTCCTTGTACAGGACTTTACCTTGGCCGTGATGCACTCTATCAAGCTGTTCTCAATCCATCTCTAGCCTGTAGAAATTGATCTGAATGCAGATTCCGTCATCCAGCTTATTCCGTGTTCTTCCCATCTGAATGTCATCTGCAGACTGCATAAGCAGCCTTCAACGGCCAGATCTAGCCATTGATAAAATGATAGCTTGGGATAGGACCAAGGACAAAACCCCATGGCATGCCACCCTTCAGGGGAAGAGTAATTTAGATGACTGCGCAAAGTTGATTAATTTGTCCAGTTCCTGTAATCATATGTCCTTGTGGCTTGAT
>NW_028057339.1:0-8613 GCF_054177405.1 Leptonychotes weddellii
CCCCGCCCCCGCGGTGAAGGGGGACGCGCCCCTCCTCCCCCGCCCGGCCTCCCGCGTGTCCCTGCGAGTCGGGGATGTCCTCTTTCCGCCCAAATTCCCAAAGGGGGAGTGAGTGGCCGTCACGCTGCAGCTGCCCACCGTGGGCGCCCAGGTTTGGTCCAACCCGTTAGATCCTTTAGGGGAGAGAATTAATTCTCAAAGACACTTAAGCAGCTGCAACTAGAAGAGTTGAGGCGGGAATGGCAGCCTCTCTTACCTATATACATCCTTTCACTTTAAGTTGGGTTTTGCAGCTTGTACTCATCTCCGGAATAAACGCTCTGTTTAAAAGTGTCAGTCATCTCAGATTATTTGTAAGAATGTTTGTCTTGTCATCTCAGATTATTTGTAAGAACGTTTGTCTTATTTCTGGCGTGTTATCAGCTCAGATACGTCACACCACACTTTGCGCAGTGGGGCATGGCGGGAGGGTGAGGGGACAGATGGCGCCTCAGGCTAAGTCAGGGTTTATTTTAGGATACAGTTGGTAACCTGCAATATTTCTTGTCTTCGTTTTTTCTGGGACTTCCCACACTCTAGTAATTCCTGGAGCCCCACTGTTGGTTGTCTAGGAGACTGTGTTTCCTTTCACGACAGTCATTCAGGAGCAGTGAGGGCTGTGTTGGGATTGGGAGGTCCACCTTTTCTAGGACTGACAGAAGGGATCACGGACACCAGAAAGCCAGGACCTGGCGAACTCCCACCTTTACTCCTCTGAGTCGCAAACAGATGTGTTTCCAAGTATGTAAATACTAGATTACTAGGCTATTCCACTGAATTTATCTGCCTCCTGAAATTGATCCTCTTGGGAAACAACGGCCAAGTATTTCAGTTTTCTAAGAATGCCAATAAAGCTTTGCAGTCTGTGTAGCTGAGGACTTCTCACTGGGGCAATTCACTTTTCAGCATGAGTTTCGGATATCTGTTTTGGGATTAAAATGATAGTTCCAATAGATTCTCCAGGGTAGCACAGACCTCACTGATGTGGGAGATATTCTGGTATCCTACTTGCCCGGAGAAGGGCTGGAGGTGGAGGGAGCTGGTCTGCCTCCCCAACAGAGACTGTGTGGTAAAGCCCTGAAGATTGGAACCACAACTACATCCTTTCTTGCCCCGTGACCCTCTGATTGTGGGCAATTTATTTAATCTCTCTGGGCTCCTGGTTTTCCTCTCTAAAGGAGAGCAAGTAATGCCTGCCTCACAGGGTTGTTACAAGTATTAAATGTGTTAACATTTGTAAAACATCAGCACATATTGTGGAATATAAATATTTGTTAAATAAAATAGAAGTAGTGTTTTAAAACCTTCCTGTTATGGACTAAATATGCCCTCCACAAACTCCAATGTTGAAACCATGTACCCCATTGTGATGGTGTATTAGGAGATGGGGACTTTGGGCGGTAAATAAGTCTATATGGGGTCCTGAGGGTGGGAGTCCCAGGATGGAATTAAGTGCTTTTATGAGAGGAGACACCCAGAGAGCTTGATCTCTCTCTCTCTGTCATGTGAAGGTACAGCAAGACGGTGACTATCTACAAACCAGGAAGAGGGTTCTCACCAATTATTGAATCTGCGGATCTTGATCTTAGACTTCCCAGCCTCCAGAACAATAAGGAATAAATGTTCATTATTTAAGCCAGCCTGTGTATGGCATTTTGTGTTAGCAGCCTGAACTGATGAAGACACTTACCTGAACAAGAACACTCACTCTGTGGTGAATCCTTATGTAAACAGGGGGGAAAAAATCTTTTAATTTGTCTTTTAAAATTTTCAGAGTCAGGAATTGTGAAAGGAGGGGGCATCTATATTATTTCGAGATCTTAGAACAGATTTTTAAAATCCAGTGTTTCTTTGAAATTTGAGTTTCCTATATAAAATGGGAATAAAAGTAAAAATTCTCCCCAATCCATTTATGGGAAAACATTTCGGTTATGACTGTCTCTATGCCTTGGGCATTAAGAGCTGGCTGCTCAAGCAATAGAAAGTATTAGCTGTAATGATTCCCAGACCCAACCCAAAGTATTGACGTTAGCAAATACACAGGAAGAGAATTTCAATTTACTTATAGTAGCAGCCAAAAGGATGAGACATTCAAGAATTAACCCATTATCTGTGGAATTATCTACAGTGTTCCTCCTAAGACTCGTTTAATCAGAATTACTGGCGTTCAGGAAGTGAGTAGAAAGGTATTTTTTTCTTTTCATAATGTACCACTTTCCATTATTTAATTCATTTAATTCACCCCCTACTAAGTTTCAGAAAATTTTAAGAGCACCAGTGTTATAAAGCCCACCATGATAAACAAACTGCCTCTTGTTTTAAGATGTGCAGAATGCTACTTTTGTATGTGCAAACTGTAAACCCATGCAATCACTAATCCAATGAAGTTATCTCTCAAATATATATTCAGTTTACTAAATTTCACTTTACCCTGTAATTGGTACTGTATCTTTCAGATTTGACTAATACATTGCAATCTGCTTGCAAAAGCTTGGGTTGCTCTTCTGCGTTGAGCATGGATCTTGTTAATCGGCCAGCAAGAAGGAATGGTGTGGCTCTGCTTTACCCTGGCTTGCGTTGAGAGTTGTGCTGTCATAATTGCCATGCTTCTCCCTCCCATTTCCTAACAGCTTTAACTTGTTGAATAATGGTTCTGCTCTGAAGGGAGCGTGTCACTAATTCCCGAGATTGGCTATCCCCTGCCTAAGGGCACTCGGTTGCACGTCTGTGCTAACCTCCCCTTCCAATCTCTACTACAACTGCTCTTTCTACCTGTCTGGCACCCATTCTTCCTTCAAACAGAACCCTAGTTTTCCTTCAGGAATCCTCACCCTTGCCCTTATCAGTCCACACAATTAAGGTGAGATAACTTGGCTTTCGAGCTCCGGAGGGGAGTTTGTGACCCTCTGGCAGTGTAGGTCCCTCCTTCCTGCCTGTGCCTTTGCCCAGAGAGGAGCCAGTGATTTAAGATTGGCCGAGTCAGAGAAGATGCCATTTGTGCTGGAACAAAGAGAATTGAGAGGCTCTTGCTTCTTGCTGGGATTGCTAAATTGGTAAGATAGAAACTTGGAGTCTTGCCATTGCTTGGGGGAGCCTGCCTGAGAATGAAGCTGCCACGGAGGAAGGCATGGGCCCTTGCAGACCTAGGATTATTTGGGACATTGTTGGGGCACCTGAATCTAGCTTTGCCTGACTTAATCCACGGACTTTCACTGTGATATAGCTGTTGATGTTCTTTCCTTATTAAGTTAATTGGAGTCATGTTGCCATTGCTTAGAATAAAAGAGTCCTGAAAAATACTTCCAGCTTTCATATTTTTTAAAAAAGATTTTATTTATTTGACAGACAGAGAAAGAGAGAGAGAGAACACAAGCAGTGGGAGTGGGAGAGGGAGAAGCAGGCTCCCCGCTGAGCAGGGAGCCCTATGCAGGGCTCCATCCCAGGACCCCGGGATCATGACCTGAGCCGAAGGCAGAAGATTAACCAACTGAGCCAAACAGATGCCCCCCCATCTTTCATATTGCTGCTAAAGTTATCAACCACAGATTGATTTCTTCACTATTTAAATCCTTCCCTCCCTTCCTTTCTCCATCTATTCATTTATAAGTTAGCATTTATGAATTTGGAATCAAGTTAGGTCCCAGGAATACAAAAAAGTATCAGATGCATTGTATTGCTACCAAATTTTCAGTCCAATAGGAGAAGTAGACATATAAATAGAATATTATGAAGAAGACTGGTAAATGACATGATAGAGTATGCCCAGGATATGATAGGCGCATGGATGTGGAACCCCTAATCTTGCTTCTTATTGGAGCGGGCTGAATTCTCAGAGATCTTTGGAGAAGTCTCTCTAGGGTCGGAAAGGAGGGATTTTCCCAGGTGAACGGGGAGATTGAAGGGTGGAGAAAGCACTCTAGAACGAGATGACCAAATATGCAAAGTCATAGAGGCTGGAATGAGCATGTGTCTACTGGGAGCACCAGGCAGTTTATACATCTGGAGTTTCACCTGTGAGGCAGGGAGAGGGGACTGATGGAGGCAGGACCTAGTCACTGAAGGCTGTGTGTAGACCCTATTTATTCAGAAACCCGTTCAGTTGTTACCTCCGTTGGAATGCTCTTAAATCCATCTGAAGGTGTTTGCATGACTGTATGTGCACATATTTACCATTTACTAAATGGTGTGTGGGGTGCAGAGTGAATAGAAGTCAGAGGATGTGGCAGGAAATGAGGAGATAGTGGATATTCGATAGACCTTTACTAAGCACTCATGGTGTAGAAGGTGCTAGGACAGGTTTTACAAGAGATGCAAAATTGGGTAAATGCCAGACTCTTGGCTTGACATTCTTTAATATCTATGCAATATACTCCCTTAATTAACTTCTGTTGTTGCTGCACATGTAGTGAAGATCCTGATGATTTGAGCAATTTGCAATTATTTACAATCATTTCGAGTTACACCAAGAAACATGAAAAAATATTGACTTTGGGCAATTTTTAAAGGATTTTTAAAAGGATTTTGAAAGGATTTTTAAAAATTGCCCCAAATTAGGTTTTCACTTCTATTTTCTTAAAATTGTTTTCTAAGTGTTTACGGAAGTCATCCTGATTAAGTAAATACTGCTGTGGTCATATAATGCAATGTGAAGAAACGGTGGTATGACAAATTTACAAAAGGGAAGTAAACACAGGAAAGGGGAAACTTCCCCATGGAAATAGTTTATGTAATAAGAAGATGTTTTTTGGAGAATAAAAACATCATGATGACTTTAGCATTATGGAAGCAAATTTAGGAAGTTGCTAGATGACTGTATAAACCACTACAAAGAGTGTCACACACAGTGCCACACTATACATTTTAGCTAGAAGAAATATGAATAAAGAATCAAAAATTTGATTTTTAAATGTTGTCCATAGTACTTTTGTTCAATGTTTTTCACTATACCTTCACGTACTTTTTCGCCAGAAATGCTTTTATTTTTGTTTTTATTCTTCTTAACTCTATTTGTGCATGTATTTTTTATAGAGACATGCAGAGATGTGCATACATACATGTGATTGCTAACAAGTAGGTGAAACCCTACCAAACCAACATAAGCCAACAAAACAAAACAAAAAACAAAACCTGTGTGCCAGGGTGGTGGTGGTATTTAGGGTTTATTTGGTATAAACAGCAGGCCCAAAAGGCAGTCAGTTACTGGCCAGGGCAGGAAATAGCAAATTATTACATGGGGCTGGAACTGAGAAGTAGAAATTCAGGAATAGAGCTTATTCTCTCTGTTTTTCTTGGACCATGCAATCTCTCATTATGGTGTTTCTCTCTGTGTCTGCTTCTTATTTTGTCTATTCTGCGCCCCACTAGCTTAGCCAACCTAAATATTTGCACTACTTTTAAAGTCTTGAAAAGTGTCCTCATAGGATTATTATGAAAAGCAAATCGGTTTGCATGTGTAAAATGTGCCAGAAAGTAAATTCTATATAAAATATTGTTAAATAAAGAAAAAATAATAAAATAATGAAATAATTAAAATTAAGAGTAGCTTTTAAAAGTAAAGTGAGTAAGTTGTACAAAAATTTGTACTTCCATAGTTAAAGCTAAGTAATTAGTATTCTTGACTGCTTATATTTAGCAAGTGGGGTCAGGGTGGGGTTAATGTTCTTTAATACCAAGGAGATGGAAGGAGAAAAAGGTAAAGATCGGGGAGATTGAGGATGAAGGGAGGTAAGTTTAGGGATCATCATAGTAAAGTGGAGGACAGGTCATTTCTTGAGTGGCCAGGGCTAAAGACAGGGCTGGGTATTTGATGGAAGTGATGAGGATTTGGGACCACAGTCTGTGGAAGTCCAAAGGTAGTTCACTTTAAGGAACAAAAGCATTGTAATATATCAGAAAAACTCACCTAGAACTGGAAAGCATTAAATCACACTGATACCAATTCACAGGATTTCATCTCTTCTGCAGTATTTTGTAGCTCAGGAACAAAACAGAGAAAGACAACGGGAGTGAGCAAGAATGAGGGATTAACCTGGTACGAACTATGTAGAGAGTAATTTGCAGAAATGACTAACCATGGAGTCCAGGCTGAGCTGGAAGGTGAATGAAACAGGATAAGGTGTGAGAAATGGAAATGAATGATGGTGGTGGGGTTTTTGAGGGACTTTTCAGTCCCCATGGAATGCCAGGCCTGCTCAGTTTAAGTTTGAGAGCAGAAGAATTAGAAGGACAAAAGGTTGTGGTCTCAGAAGAGCCTTTCATCATCTATAATCTTGTGGCATTGTTCTGAAGATGATGATGTCAAAGACAAGGTTCTGCTTGTGGCTGATGAGCTAGTGGCATTCGAATGGTCTGAAGTAGAGGACGTTACAGAACTATGAGATCCCGTTAGGACAGATGGGTGGAAAATATAGAGGAAAAGGGGACGGAAGGATGGCTTGGTTATATATCACATATGATACACTCTACATTAAACATGTACTTATACAACTAAATATCATTTAGCGAGCACATTTTGTGTTATTCTTGGTTAGTTGAGTTGCTTATCCCAGCAATAAAAAAAGACCTTCTCCAAAACTTTTACAGTAATCACATTGTTCTCCTCCCTGTGGTTCAGAGTTGAAAAATAGTTTTTAGCATTTATTGTGGTTGGCATTTTCTAGAATGTAGATACACTAGAGGGGATAAAGTTTGCTCCTCTAGAGGAACAAATCAGAAGGAAAATAATTACACTAGATTTTGGAGTTAGAGCTGATGGAGATTGGGATATGGTGCTTTGGAATCACCGAGTAAAAACAAATTACCCAACATTGTTCATAATTAAGACTTGATAGTCCTAACTCTGTTTAGGTTTGGTGACTCCTTTTGCTTTCAAGCTTTACTGCCACCCACATAAAACTGGATACTTTTATAATCCCTTTTTGTGTCTGACTCAGTGAAGAAATAAATAATTAACATGATTACATGCTATGTTTATGTCTTCTTATTTTTTTTCACCAATGAGAAAGTTAAGACCAGATCTCAATCACCAGATACTCTGTATACTTTATAGTCTTATAAATACAGTGGTTGATAAATTTTGCAGGGTTTTTATTTGATTTTTGGGGAAATGTAGTTTATATTAATTGTGCTACATTTTTCTTTACTGACGGTAGCAACCTGGCTTTGGACTTGTGGTTCTGTTGAAGAAAATTCTTGCTTGCCTGTGGTGTACCCTTAGTGGGTTGCTTGTTGGCTCAGGGATGTGGTCACTGCTGTTTGGAAATATGAGTTCTGGGGGTAAGCACCAAGGGAAGAGAAGAAGAGTAATAGTTCTTAGGCCCCAATTCTGGGTCAGCTGCTGTGTGTGAGCTCTTTATAATATCCTTTTAATTATCTCAAGAATGCTATGGGGTTGATATTATTATTCTCATTTTATAGATAAGGAAACTGGGATAGAAGATCTTAAAAGTGGAGTTAAAAGTAAAACTCAAGACTCTCTGACTTAGAAGCACACTGGCTCAAAGCCAGGCTTTTCTCTGCACCAAGAATCAGATCGGGAAGAAGGAGACCATGTAAATGTTAAGTCTACTGAGCGTATTTCATTTGATAAACTCTCTTAGAAAACATTGCATTTTTATTTATTTTTTTCAAGTTTACCTATGAGTCCTTTTTTTCTAAGTTTATTTATTTTTTTAGTAATCTCTACAATAAACATCGGGCTGGAACTCATGACCCTGAGATCAAGAGTTGCATGCTCTTCCAACTGAGCCATCCGGGAGCCCCGGAAAACAGTGCATTTTTATTTTTATTTTTATTTTTTTAAGATTTTATTTATTTATTTGGGAGAGAGAGAGATAGAGAGCACAAGCGGGGGGTGGGGTCAGAGGGAGAGAGAGAAACGGGCTCCCTGCTGAGCAGGGAGTCAGATACGGGGCTGGATCCCAGGACCCTAGTATCATGACCTGAGCCAAAGGCAGATGCTTAACCGACTGAGCTACCCAGGCGCCCCAACAGTGCATTTTTAAATGCTCAATCTAGTTTGTACTAGGAACCAAACAGAAATGTTGGGGTAATGGCAACTACTAGCCACCAGAGTTTCAACAGCCCAGAGATTCTCCTACTTATTGTGCCATCTCAACTCCAAATGCTTTGCCCCATGGAGGGCCCAGAGACTTCCAACACTAGGTGAGGATCTGCAAATCATATAATATGAAGGTAGATGATAAGCTGAGTGTGCAAAGGGCCTAGCCAGTTTAAGCATTCTACCTGTACTGACTCTTCTAACATCTGGGAAAGTGCTAACAAGGACGTCGACTCTACCATGGACTGTCAAAGCTTGGCTCTGTCATTAAGAAACTATAGCAATGCTTTTTTATTTTATTTTTTTTTAATTTTTTTTAAATTTTTTATTCTTATGTTAATCCCCATACATTACATCATTAGTTTTAGGTGAAGTGTTCCATGATTCATTGCTTGTGCATAACACCCAGTGCTCCATGCAGAATGTGCCCTCCTCAATACCCACCACCAGGCTAACCCATCCTCCCACCCCCCTCCCCTCTAGAACCCTCAGTTTGTTTGTCAGCGTCCAGCGTC
>NW_028057340.1:0-399 GCF_054177405.1 Leptonychotes weddellii
AATCTACTTAAAATGAAAGTATACCCTTTTAGTTATGGCTGTACTAAAAATGAAATTAGGTGTTGCAGGAAGATAGGCTTGTTGGTGCTAGGTGATTAAATATTCTCATACAGCATTTCTCAAATCTTTTCACCACCAGAGTGTTTGGCAACAGTGGTCAGAGAACATGGGGCAATATTCCTTTTAAAGTCAAAGTCGGGGGGCGCCTGGGTGGCTCAGTTGGTTAAGCGACTGCCTTCGGCTCAGGTCATGATCCTGGAGTCCTGGGATCGAGTCCCGCATCGGGCTCCCTGCTCGGCAGGGAGTCTGCTTCTCCCTCTGACCCTCCCCCCTCTCATGTGCTCTCTGTCTCTCTCATTCTCTCTGTCTCAAATAAATAAATAAAATCTTTAAAAAAAA
>NW_028057341.1:0-399 GCF_054177405.1 Leptonychotes weddellii
TTTTTTTTTTTAAAGATTTTATTTATTTATTTGAGAGAGAATGAGATAGAGAGAGAGAGCATGAGAGGGGGGAGGGTCAGAGGGAGAAGCAGACTCCCTGCTGAGCAAGGAGCCCGATGCGGGACTCGATCCTGGGACTCCAGGATCATGACCTGAGCCGAAGGCAGTCGCTTAACCAACTGAGCCACCCAGGCGCCCGAAAATAAATAAAATCTTAAAAGAAATATGAAGAAGCAACATATCCATGTAAGGGGACATTTTGACTATAAATACCAAGAGTTTGGGAGGACTATCCAAGAGTGTTTGGTCTGGACAAGGCCACACTTTGCTGATCTAAACAGTTCTCCAAAGACTTTGGGGCAATTAGCTACTGCCACAGTAACGACATCTCTTTTTTCC
>NW_028057342.1:0-399 GCF_054177405.1 Leptonychotes weddellii
GACCTCTTGAAAGGAGGTCTCCCTATTTCGTTAGGAAACAATGGGTTCAATGTTCTTACCTTCAGACTTGGTCCAGTTCAACTCTGCCAAACATGGCACAATTAAAAGGGCCAAGAGGACGAGCCTTCTCACAGCCTCCATCATTGTCAAGGGAAGAACAGCCTGAAGGGTGAGCAGGCTTTATACTTCCCAGGGCTCCATATCTGGCTTCAGAGCCTTCTGGAGACCTTCAGGGAATGTCAGTTTGACCATGCGAGGGCCAGACGTACGTGAGAAGAGAGCAGCTGTGCGGCTGATTTATTATCAGCAATCCCGAACAGTGAGTGTTCGCTCTCCCCAGCTCATCCCTGGGACGTTTACAGGAAGTTCCCAAGTAAAGCTCTTCCTAGGGGATCTCCA
>NW_028057343.1:0-399 GCF_054177405.1 Leptonychotes weddellii
AAAGTATTTACCCAGGAACTAGTTTTATGTGATGATTTGGAAGGGAGGAAATAAAGGAGCATTCAAGGTGGACAGATGTCTGTTATTAAGTTCAAAATGTTTCTTTTCTAGTCCCTCAAACCTATTGAAGTGTTCTACTTTATCCCATAAGTTCTAGTGGCAAAAAAAAAAAAAAAAAAAAAAAATTAAATGCGTTGAGTTAGGATTTGGTGATTTTTTTTTAACTCACTGCAAATGATAGTGTGTTTCTAAGATGGCTATAAGGGGGGTTAATGGAGTAGATGGAGCATACATAGGAATACTCAGGGCACTCAAGAAAACCAGTGAGTTGCTGCACACACTTGGCAAAATGTACTCAAAGCCACTTAACAAAGCTGCCCTCTCTGGGCTGGCTCATCT
>NW_028057344.1:0-399 GCF_054177405.1 Leptonychotes weddellii
CCTAGGCAGGCCCCTGATCCCGCTGTCTCCCTGCCTCCCCTCCTCCCCCTGCCCCTCTTCTGTGCTCAGCCTGGCCCGGCATGGCCTCCACCGCCGTGGCCCCCTTCCCCTCCCTTCCCCCTTCTCAGTCAGTCAAAGTGCACCGCCCCAGGCCTTGTTCCGGAAGCAGCCTCGGTGTTCAGACCTTCAAGTCCCCCCCCCCCCCGGTGTGTGCACACAGGGGGTCACCGGTCAGTGGCGAGTGATGGCAGCTTGGGCCTGGGTGTCTGAGCCGCTGGGATCAGGGGCCTCGGAGACACAGCACCCCTGCCATCCCCAGCCCCCTTCCCTCCTCCCTACTCCTTCGCGCCGAGCCGAGCGCTCTGCAGCTCCCAGGCATCTGGGCGTGTTTGTGCGTGA
>NW_028057345.1:0-399 GCF_054177405.1 Leptonychotes weddellii
TCTAAGTTTCTCTTTAAATAAATAAAATAAACAACCAAGAGAATGTCCCAGGAGACCCTAACTTTATAACTGTGATTAGTTACTTCCATTCTGACGTTCTGTGATGGCAATAATAATCATTACCCTTCTTTTATGCCATAGTCCCAGGTGCCATTGTAAACCAAATCTCTGAAGGTGAACACAAAATCTCATTAATTATTGGAGTTCATCCCATTGTAAGCACTTTAGTAGAGTGCTTACTCTACTACTCTACTACTCTACCTAGGTAGAGGCAGGGTAATGTTATTTTCTGGAGAGAGTAAATAAAGGTGGTGATACGTAAAATCAAGTCACAGGATACCTGATGAATGAGCAGGGGTGACCTAAGGAATGGTGACAGTTTAGAGAAATGCTTCAGTG
>NW_028057346.1:0-399 GCF_054177405.1 Leptonychotes weddellii
GCGGGGAGTCTGCTGGAGATTCTCCCTCTCCCTCTGTCTCCCTCACTCCCCACTCGCTCACTCATTCTCTCTCTCGCTCTCTAAAATAAATAAATCTTTTTTTTTTCACTATAACCTTTTTTTTTTAATTCTTATGTTAATCCCCATACATTACATCATTAGTTTTAGATGAAGTGTTCCATGATTCATTGTTTGTGCACAACACCCAGTGCTCCATGCAGAACGTGCCCTCCTCAATACCCACCACCAGGCTAACCCATCCTCCCACCCCCCTCCCCTCTAGAACCCTCAGTTTGTTTTTCAGAGTCCATCGTCTCTCATGGTTCGTCTACCCCTCCGATTTCCCCCGCTTCATTCTTCCCCTCCCGCTACCTTCTTCTTCTTCTTTTTTTTTCTTAA
>NW_028057347.1:0-399 GCF_054177405.1 Leptonychotes weddellii
GGGAGGATGGGTTGGCCTGGTGGTGGGTATTGAGGAGGGCACGTTCTGCATGGAGCACTGGGTGTTATGCACAAACAATGAATCATGGAACACTTCATCTAGAACTAATGATGTAATGTATGGGGATTAACATAAGAATAAAAAAAAAAACTTACAATGAGACCTTGGAAAAACAAAAAAAAAAAAAAAAAGAAATCCTGAATGAAAGAGAAGATCAAAGAAGGTTATCTTTTAAGCAAAACAGGTGAATGACCATTTGGGTTTCCATTTGGTTATTTTGGTGTTGGCTGGCAAATCCCAGGTAGCACAGCCTGTGCAGAGAGCACCTTAGGGTCTCTGTGTCTGTCTTTACATCTGTGAAATGGGGATAATATAATTTGCCTTATATGGATTGTTGTG
>NW_028057348.1:0-399 GCF_054177405.1 Leptonychotes weddellii
CCCTCCAGACGCCCGCCCGTGGGAGCGGGGGGTTCAATCCTCCCTCAGAGTGTCCAGGCGGCGACCAGCAGACTTCAAGCCCGGCCTGGCCCGGGAGCCGAAGGCCACCCTGTTTCTGCTTCTCCAGGCTGCAAGGGATGGACGCGGCCCCCACCCACATTCCATGCCTCTGGGGCGGGGGGGGGGGGCGACATCTCTCCCAGTGAGAAAGAAAGATAGCAACCAGCCCACACTCTGAACTGAGGTAGCTCAATAAAAACCATCTACATCAAGACCCCTGGCAACTGTGGGCACGTATTTCTCCCTCGTTACTTGCTGGTATTATTTAAAATTAAAAAGTCAGCCAGTATTGAGTTCTGCACAGCGCTCGCCCCCACCCCTCCGGGGGCAGGAGGCGTG
>NW_028057349.1:0-399 GCF_054177405.1 Leptonychotes weddellii
CACCCAAACTCTATGGATGGATAGTACAATTTACCACACAGTGGGTCCAAATTCAAGAAAGTTTCTCAACTTTCTTAAACAACTTCTATACCAGAATCGAAGGAAGAGTCTTCAAATCCACTTCAGGTAATTTCTCTTACTGACTAAATTCAACATTTATGAATAAATAAATAAAAATCTTTAAAAAAAAAAAAAAAAAAGGGGCGCCTGGGTGGCTCAGTTGGTTAAGCGACTGCCTTCGGCTCAGGTCATGATCCTGGAGTTCCTGGATCGAGTCCCGCATCGGGCTCCCTGCTCGGCGGGGAGTCTGCTTCTCCCTCTGACCCTCCCCCCTCTCATGTGCTCTCTCTCTCCTCTCATCCTCTCTCTCAAATAAATAAATAAATAAAAATCTTTAAA
>NW_028057350.1:0-7546 GCF_054177405.1 Leptonychotes weddellii
GATAAAGGGCTAGTATCCAAAATCTATAAAGAACTTATCAAACTCAACACCCAAAGAACAAATAATCCAATCAAGAAATGGGCAGAAGACATTAACAGACATTTTTCCAAAGAAGACATGCAAATGGCCAACAGACACATGAAAAAGTTCTCAACATCACTCAGCATCAGGGAAATCCAAATCAAAACCTCAATGAGATACCACCTCACACCAGTCAGAATGGCTAAAATTAACAAGTCAGGAAATGACAGATGTTGGCGGGGATGCAGAGAATGGGGAACCCTCCTACACTGTTGGTGGGAATGCAAGCTGGTGCAGCCACTCTGGAAAACAGCATGGAGGTTCCTCAAAAAGTTGAAAATAGAGCTACCGTACGACCCAGCAATTGCACTACTGGGTATTTACCCCAAAGATACAAATGTAGTGAACCGAAGGGGTATGTGTACCCCAATGTTTATAGCAGCAATGTCCACAATAGCCAAACTATGGAAAAAGCCAGGATGTCCATCAAAAGATGAATGGATAAAGAAGATGTGGTGTGTATACACACACATACACACACACAAACACACCACACACAATGGAATATTATGCAGCCATCAAAAAAAAAAGACCCATGAAATCTTGTCATTTGCCACAATGTGGATGGAACTAGATGGTATTATGCTAAGCGAAATAAGTCAATCAGAGAAAGACGTATCATATGATTTCACTGATATAAGGAATTCTTAATCTCAGGAAACAAACTGAGGGTTGCTGGAGTGGTGGGGGGTGGGAGGGATGGGGTGGCTGGGTGGTAGACATTGGGGAGGGTATGTGCTATGGTGAGCACTGTGAGTTGTGTAAGACTGATGAATCACAGATCTGTACCCCTGTAACAAATAATACATTATATGTTAAAAAAGAAAAAAAAACAAGAAAGAGAAGATGGTAGGAAGGGAAAAATGAAGGGGGGGGAAATTGGAGGTGAACACGAACCATGAGAGACTATGGACTCTGAGAAACAAACTGAGGGTTCTAGAGGGGAGGGGGGGTGGGGGATGGGTTATCTTATAAATAACACCAAAAGCAAGATCGTGTGAATTTAAAATATCTTGTACTTATTTACTTCTCTCTATCTGTGTGTCACCACTCTGGTCTCAACAAATCATGTTTTGTCCAGACTACTTTTTCAGTTTCCATTCCCTCATACTTCTACCTCTGCCGTGTCCAATCACCTTCACAAAAACGAGAGTGATCTTTTCAAAGATATTTCTGATCATATCATTTCCCTGCTTAAAACTTTTTAATAGATTCCCATGTTCCTTGGGAGAACACGGTCTTCAAAGGCCTGGCCGTCTCTAGATCTCAGCTTCGTGTTGTGCTATTCATTCCCCTTAATCATTCTGCTCCAGCCACACTTGCCTATCAGTTCTTCTAATATGTCAAACTCCTCTAGCATGCCAACCATTGTTGTTCTTTCAGCATAAACTGCACCCTCTTCCCTCCTTCACTATCCCACTGGCTAACCCATACTCACCTTTCAGATCTCAGCATAAATGTCACTTCTAAAGAGAGGCCTCATATGACCCCCAATCCTAAATTTGCACCCTAAGGCCTTTACACTTGCTATTGCCTCTGCCAAGGGAAACTCTCCCCAAATCTTTATATGGCTTACTCCTTGATACTTCACCTTCTCAAAAAGAACTCCCATGACCACTTAATTAAAATACCAATCCTATCACTTTTTTTTTTTTTTAAGATTTTAGTTATTTATTTGAGAGTGAGAGTGAGAGAGAGAGCACATGCAGCGGGGAGGAGCAGAGGGAGAGGGAGAAGCAGACTCCCCAGTGAGCAGGGAGCCCGATGTGGGGCTCAATCCTGGGACTCCAGGATCATGACCTGAGCCCAAGGGAGACACTTAACCAACTGAGCCACCCAGGCGCCCTGTCTCCTATCACTATTTAACCTCTTACCTTGCTTTGTTTTCTTATCAAATATGAAATTCTATTTTTTAATTATTTATTTGTAATCATTCTACCTTTCTAGAATGTGAGGATAGAGCTTTGTCTTGTTCACTACTCTATACACATTGCCTGGCATACAGTAGGAGTCCAGGAATCTGGACTTAGATGACATGTATGAATTCAGGAGCTCAGTCTTACAGGGAAGAGAGATACACAAATGAACAGCTGTAATACAAAATACAGGTATGGGAAATGAATGAGAAGCACAAAGAATGGAGTGATGGTCTCTACTTTGGTGGTCCAGGACAGATCCTCACACGGAAGCAGGCACTTGGGTTAGCTAATAAGAGATGGAAGCTCTAGGTAGAGGGCCTATATGTGCAGTCTTAAAGGAACAGAAGAGAGGGCATATGAAGGGAACTGCCAATATCTAAGAAAGAAAGACCTTTGCACAGGGTTCATGTGAGGCCCTGCTCATAATATTTCATTGCTTGAAATATTCCTCTGCCATTTCTATGTCTCAATTCTACCAAACCCATAAGATACAAATTCAAATGCCATTTCCTCCACAAAACCTTTCCTTGTCTTTCCTTTCTCCCAAATTCCATACCACATTCCATATATCACACTTCCTTATGGCAATTTACCCTCTCTATTCTGTTTTATGGCTATTTGATTACTGTACATGTGTTATTTCACCTTATATTATCTTAAGTCTAAATAGCAAAAAGAAGCCAAAAAATAAATCAGAAAATTAAATGATTACTTTTCAGATTTGGCGGTGGTGGTAGTGGAAAGAAGATAGATATTACCAAGTTTTAAATGATCACTGCTAAATCACAGATTGGGAACGGGAACCTATTTGAAAACCTTGTATTCTATGAAGAAACTATGGATAAATTTTTCTCCTTTGAGGGAGTGGACCTATTGACTCAAAATGTTTAGATTTTTCTTTCTTATCCCAAATTTTTAATCACTTATTTAAATCATTTATTAATATTTTTATTACTATCCTCTTATATTCATTCCTTCACATATTTTAAAACTAGAACTATAGGCATATTATTACATAGATTACATAGATTCATACTGATTACATAGATTCAAACTGATAGAAATTTACTATTTCTAGTTAACTATTACATAGATTCATACTGATAGAAATTTATTCTAAGAATGCTACATTAAGTTTTAGCAGTGTAAGTATTTTATATACAATGTTCCTTTAAGACTTAGCATGTAATTTTAATAAACCAAACAAATAAAACCATTTCATTATTTATTTTTCCTCATAAACTTTCCCACTAAGCTTTCTAAAGAACTTTCAGTTATTCATATTTGAAGCATAAAATTATCTCTTTGTTTTAAATGCTTCTTTATTCATTTTGTTTCTTTTTTTACAGCTTAAAGATTATTCATTATCATAAACTACAATAGCTCACTTAGGGACTTATATTATCAGGAACCAGAAAACACTGTTGCCAAAACAGTCAGTTCTTGCAGGATGTACATTTAGTATATAATAGACACCAAGGATTAGATTTTGTTTAAAATTAAATAATCTGAAAAGAGAATCTATACGACAAACTAATATTCTTTTAAAAATAAACCAACTCCATTATTATAAGAAACAAAGCAAACTAAGATGAAATAAAGTGATTTATATGCAATGACTGTTTTAAAATGTTTCACATTAACAGCCAGAAATTAACTATGGTCTCACCATAGATACAATTATTTTGGAATCTTATCTTTTGTTACTTTATGCTTAAAACTAACAGAATAATTTGTGAGCAACATTCATAGTTTTATATTGTTATAGCCCAAAATGTAACAATAGAAAGAACAGCCTTCACAAATACCACATAGTATTACCTGCAAATTTCCTAACCACATATATTTTCCATCCATATTTTCAAAAGTGTGTGTGTTTGTGTGTGTGTATTTCAAACTATGTATTTGTAATACAAAAGGAAAAAAGTTATACAGTTTAAAGGATCTTTAAATTACAAGATAATTTCTTCCCAACTACAAAAGACCTTGGAGAGGGATTTTGGACTATTTTTACTCCTCTTTTACGTTTTTAATATTTTGTAAACTTATTTTTTACTTTCCCTTTCCTTTTCCTTTCCCTCCACTATAGACACTCCCTTTAGGCAACAGTGCATCAACAATCCTCCCACGTTCAAAGTCGGCTACATCTGTTGCTCTTTTCTATTGTTGAAAATTCCTGCCTTAATCCTATTTGACTTTATTCATGCAAAGGTCATCCTGAATTCAACAAATGGAGAAGCAATGGCAAAGCACACTGTTGAACATGCCTGAGAAAATGCCTTGTGGAACATATAACTAATGTGCTCACACTGTCTCATAAGTACCTGATATATACCATGTAGTCCTCTAATCTTGAAGCCTACAATCTCAAAATGTGTTATATTCATTATTATCATATTTGCTAAACAATTATAATAATCATCCTGATTTTTGGTAGTATGCTGCTGTTTCTTTTTTCCTAAACAAACTGAATGTTCATATTACTAATTGTGCCTACCTTCATCAGCATGAATTAACTCAGAGGATCTACTCTAACCCTATTATCACCATTTGTGTTTGGCAAATGTCACTTTTCTTTTTCCTCCATAGAATGACATCTCTAATTCTTTAATTTTCAAAATCTGCCAATGAAACTCAATTATTGTATTCAGCTTAAGAAATAAGTTCCCAATTCTAATAAGCAGCAAAATAGATGGGTTTCATTAATACCTCAAAACTCTCAACAGACACTGATTATGAACTACAGCTATAATACATTACGCCACTGGCCTTTTTCTCTATGCTAAATACAGCTGAAATCTATAATTTACTGCCACCCTTATATATCTGACCAAAACTAGGAGACATTAACAGGAAGATTAAAGTAAGCACTAAAATAAACTTGACTAAAAGATTTATGAGGTGAAGATAATTACTTTTAATATGCTCATAATTCACCATGACTAAAATATGGGAACACTTACTCACACACGCTTATGTCCAAGTTAAAAAAGATGACTGCCAAGTTAAGAAAAACCAAGCTCAATTAGTTTCAAGCAATCAAGGAAAAGGCTACTGTTAATCTATGGCTTAATAAGGAAAAGAAATCTTGTCTATAATATCCTATGCTGTTGGCCTTAAATGAGATTTTTAGTATAAGGTAAAACTGAATATAAGATTAGAAAAAATTAATTAGCTACTTATATATAAATTTAAACAGCTGTTACTGATACCTTGTCACTGTTTCATAATACAACATACTCTAATAGAAAAGATAAATTTTCCAAGAGATTTTTTTTTTAATGTTTTATTTATTTATTCATGAGAGTCAGAGAGAGAGAGAGGCAGAGGCAGAGGGAAAAGCAGGCTCCCCACCTAGCAGGGAGCCCGATGTGGGACTCGATCCCAGGACCCCGGGATCATGACCTGAGCTGAAGGCAGACACTTAACCATCTGAGCCACCCAGGCGCCCCTCCAAGAGATTTTAATGAAGTTTGGCATTCACAGCAGAATGTATGAGTATAAATATAAACAAACTTAAGATTATTTGTCATCAAGCTCATAAAATACATTTTACTATAGTTTCTCAAATTCTGATAGACAAAACTCTAAATAAAATTCAAAGGATGTGGGAGCCTGGGTGGCTCAGTCAGTTAAGCGACTGCCTTCGGCTCAGGTCATGATCCCAGGGTCCTGGGATCGAGTCCCACATCAGGCTCCTGGCTCTGCGGGGAGCCTGCTTCTCCCTCTCCCACTCCCCCTGCTTGTGTTCCCTCTCTCGCTGTGTCTCTCTCTGTCAAATAAAGAAATAAAATCTTAAAAAAAAAAAAATTCAAAGGATGTAAAAATAAAATACAAAAACGTTACCATTTTTAAGATAGCACCATTTTTTTTAACACCTGTGTGTAATTTAGTTTTGTTCATTGAATTATATTTTCTCAACAATGCAATTTTAGGCTAAATACTTAGTCTTCATTTTCTATTTATCTGATACTGGTAGTGACTTTTTTTCTTTTCCTTTAAAGATTTATTTATTCATTTTATATAGAGAGAGCACATGGTGGGGAGAGGTAGAGGGAGAGAGAAACTCAAGCAGATTCCACACTGAGTGCAGATCCTGACGCGGGGCTCAATCTCAGGACGCTGAGATCATGACCTGAGCCAAAATCAAGCATGCGACACTTAACTGACTGAGCCACCCAGGAGCCCTGGTAGTGACTTACCAGACTACGAATTCTCTGTTCTCCAAG
This sequence comes from Leptonychotes weddellii, assembly GCF_054177405.1. Lineage (NCBI taxonomy): Eukaryota > Metazoa > Chordata > Mammalia > Carnivora > Phocidae > Leptonychotes > Leptonychotes weddellii. Next base: position 6,230 of record NW_028057350.1, read on the forward strand.
CTTTTTAATCCAGTAGTTAATGCACTTAAATGTACTAGCAAAGTTTAGTATTTAAAGGAGGCTTTCCAAATTCTACTTTTATAAATAAAAGACTCTTTTTAGAAGTACTCAACAAATTTATTTACAAATTTGTATTTGCCTGAGATGTGACACACTTATACTAGATAGTATGTGATATAATGAATGGCCTGAGCTTTGCCTTAGTTTCCTTATTTTTAAAATGGGAAAAAAACAGCACTCACGATACCTACTTCATGGTTTTGCAGAGAGAATACAATTATGTATATTTAAATGTTCTGGAGACTATAAAGCACTTTATAAATGTCAGGAATTGTTATCATGCAAAGTGAACTTCTGTCAACTGACCAATAGGTTTATTTCTTTGAGGTAAGTCCAGTTCATATGGAAGTAGACTAAAATAAAACAAAGTAAAATGTTGTATATCAGATAGTCTTAAACTTCTTTATTCCACAATTTTCTTAAGAACTTTTATGATCCTAGCAGGTGGGGATCACCATCTTCTTCAAGATTCTTCCAGATGGTTTCAACATGGAACTCCAGTATGGATAAATGTAAAATATTTATGACAGAAAAAGTGGCAGGTACCCTATCTCCAAGCCTGATGTTACCTGCTGTGACCTGATTTAGAAATACTCTTCAAATCTACATCCAAAAAATTCTAGCAAGGTTGTGTGCTTTCATATCCTGCCTGAGACCACACACTGAAGCTGGACAGTCAATAACAGGAACAAGCAGAGAGGAAAAACTAGAAAATTACAAAATATTTATGTTGCCTATTTCCCTACTAAAATACATCATGTATCTTAAGAGACTATTGGAGCCAGCTTTATTTTCTCCACATGGGACTTGACAACAGCCCTTGTCTAAAGATGTCCCTGTCCCAGGCCCAAGGCTCAGTCCTCCATGCCCTTGTTCTCTGTTATCCTGAAGCAGGGGTGACTCCTCAGCTCCTGAGTTCATGATTGAAATATCTTCTGTGTAAAGTTCACAATTAATGAGTTTTCCCCTGGAAGCCTCAATAGGCCACCACTTCCTAATTACTCTGAGCTCCGACATCCTTGAAGGAGGATGAAGGGTCAATTTCTTTTTTTTTTTTTTAAAGATTTTATTTATTTATTTGACAGAGAGATAGAGAGCACAAGTAGGCAGAGAGGCAGGCAAAGGGGGAGGGAGAAGCAGGCTCTCCGCCGAGCAGGGAGCCCGATGGTGGGACTCGATCCCAGGACCCTGGGATCATGACCTGAGCCGAAGGCAGATGCTTAACCGACTGAGCCACCCAGGTGCCCCGAAGGGTCA
>NW_028057350.1:7646-14841 GCF_054177405.1 Leptonychotes weddellii
CCCCCTCCCCTCTAGAACCCTCAGTTTGTTTTTCAGAGTCCATCGTCTCTCATGGTTTGCCTACCCCTCCGATTTCCCCCCCTTCATTCTTCCCCTCCTGCTATCTTCTTCTTTTTTTTTTCTTAACATATATTCTTACACAGCTTTTAATTTTAACGCCATATTTCACAAAATCTACAGTTTCCTAATCCCTTAAAAAGGCAAGACCAGTTTCATTGTTAATCCTGACATCTACGTGTAGGTGCATGTTTCAGATGGAAGAAGGGGAAAAGAAAGGATGGAAGGAGGAGCTAAAGCTATCTAAAACTGAATTAATTTTCTTTAATACAAAATTATTCTTCTTGTACTCTCTCTACTGAAGGCAGAACCAGGATTGCTTTTCTTCCTTCTTTCTGCCTTCCTTCCTGCCTTCCTTCCTCCCTATTTATTCAACAGGTCATTCATCCACCTACCCAACAAATATTTATTGGGCACCTACTATATGCTAATAAGCACCCATGCTAGGTTCTAAGGACACAGAAATGAAGAAGTCCATGATCTCATGGAGCACATATAGAGTAGTCGGGAAAAAAAATGGTAACTAATAAAGTATATAGATAAGAAGACAGTAATGAAGAAAAGGGGGGGTGGTTTATATAGGGTAGTGGTGACACTGAAAAGAGATCTGAATGAAATGAGGAAACGAGCCATGAGAAAATCTGGGAAATAATGTTCCAGACAGAATGAAAAACAAATGTAAAGATCCTGAGGCCATAATGAACTGGCCATGCTTGAGGACCAGAAGACCAGCGTGCCTCTAACAGAATAAAAAAGGCATTGGGTGGTAGGAAAGAAGGTTGGAGACAAAGACAAAAACCAGATGAGATAGGGGCTTACAGGCCATGGTAATTTTATTCTGTAGTGGGAGGCCATTGGTGGGTTTTAAACAAGGTAGTGACATAATCTGATTAATGATTTTAAAAGATCATCCTAGTGAGACTTCCAGTTCCAAAAAATACTCTGGAGAATTTTACACTGCAAAAGAATCAGATCCTGCATAAAATATAAGTTTTTATTGAATAGCTAGGCACAAAATATTTTTTTCATATAAAGGAAAACCTGAGGAGTGAACACTGAGTGAAAGACACAGGTTTTCCAAGGGCAGAAAAATGTTTTTGTTTCGAGTATATCTCTCTGTGTGTGTTATCTTTTATAGTAAGTAAATAAATAAATAGTTTTTTAAATTGACATACCCCTACAACCAAGAAACTCCATTCCTAGGAATACTTTTAACACAGTGGCTTTTAATATTCGCTAACCTTTAAAATCATCTGAACAATTACAAAACGAAAAGAACACTAATGTCCAACTCCACTTCTAAAGATTCTAAGTTACTGGTGTGATGTAAGGTCCAAGCATTGGTATATATATATTTTTAAGTTTCCCAGCTAACACTGAGTATCATTACCCCAAGAAAACCCTTATATCAAGAGATACAAAGAATATTCACAGCAATATCATTCCTAATGGCTGAAATGTGGGGGGAAATTCTTATCTCTATCATCAGGAGAATGGTAAGTCATGGTAAGCTCCATGGAATGGATTACATAGCAATGAAAATGAATAAACTACAGCTGTACATAACAACAGGTACAAGTCTTAGAAACATAATATTGAGTAAATAGAGAAGTCTATTAAAAGGATAATGCATTTGTGCAAAGATTGAAAACAAGGAAAATCAAACAACATATGTTTAGGTATACAGGATAATGCCATTTTTGTAAAGCTTGAAATAAACATTGTTTAGGGGTTCATATTTATAAGAGAATGGTTAGCAGCTGTGTGTTTGGGAGGAGAGGTAGAACATGGGCAGAAGGATAGGGCAGAAGCATTACCTGTAGACTTGACATTATTGGCAATGTTTTAGTTCTTAACACTGATTGGTATTCACGTTGTTGTTAGGATCCATAACTTACCTATGTATTTCATATATTATTTTGCATAAATCCAATATGAAATAACAATTTTTATAAGATTTCTACTGTGGCGGTGCCTGGGTGGCTGTCGGTTGAGCGTCCAACTCGATTTCAGCTTAGGTCATGATCTCAGGAGCATGAGATGGAGCCCCACATCAAGCTCTGCACTCAGGAGGGAGTCTGCTTGAGATTCTCTCCCTCTGCCCCTCCCCCACTCTTGCGTGTGTGCGTACTCTCTCTCTCTAATAAATAAATAAATCTTTAAAAAAGATTTCTAACATGTAGACAACAGACTTTGGATAGGGTATATAAGTAGAAACAGAGAGATAAGTTGGGAGGCCACCGAAGTAGTCCAGGAAAGAACTGATGGAGGACTATGCCACAGTGGAGTGGGGGGGGGAGGTGGTGAGAAGGAATCAGATTTAGAATACATTTTGAAGAGCGGAACTTCTAGGACATACTGATGGAACATAAAGTCTGCATTGTCCAATACAGTAACCACTAATCACATAAGGGTATTTAAATTATTTAAAATTAAATAAAATTTAAAAATTAGTTCTTTAGTCATACCAGCTGCATTTTAAGTGCACGTGTGGCTAGTGGCTACCACAGTAGTGCAGATATAGAACATTTCCACCACATAAAGTTCTGTTCAATAGATGGTGTATAGCAAAAGAAGGAGAAAAGATAGGCTCCTAAGTCTTCTGCCTGAGCAACTGGCAGTGCTATTTATTGAGAGATGGGGAAAATGGGGGGGAATAGTAAGTTTGGGAGGAAAATGAAGAGTTCAATTTTGCACAAGGAGAGATCCTGAGCAGACAACAAATCAGGTAAAAGAGTTAGGGATACATTTGGGATATATTACTATATAGATAGTATTTTAAATTGCAGGATTAGATTTAATTGCAAAATGGTATATCCCCTTTAGAAGAGGCCTTTCAAAATTAGAAACACATTTACCCTTTGACTCACTTCAGATGATTTACCTAACATTATAAAGTAATCTGCAGTCATTCATTGCAGCACTGCTTACAATAAACAAAAGACTGGAAATAACACCATGGAAGGGTAACTGGCTAAGTGTACCTTCTCATACTGGAATAGAGATGTAAAACAGAATGAGGAAGCTCTCCATCTACTAAAAGGAGAAGATTCCCAGGATATACTGTTAAATGAATAGAGCAAACTTAGCAGAGCAGTGTTCATAGGATGTTACCTTTGGGGCAAGAAAAGGAAGAATAAAAATAAGTATTTAGTTTTGCTCCTACATGTGTAAAAACCACTGGGAAAAAATACAAAAAGCTAATAGAAGTGGTCATCTTTAGAAAGGTGGGGTGGAGGGGGTATAATATGGTAAACTGGGACAGGGGTGGTACCAAGACTTCCCAATGTACATCTTTTTATATTATTTTGATTTTTGAACCACGTTAATATATTATCTGGCTAAAACAATTCTACTAACATTTTTTTTTTTAAAGGAAAGAGTAGTCAGCTACATTAAATGCTGCTGAAGGGATCAATAAGATAAGGACTAAAATTGACCCCTGGATTTGGCAAGATGGAGGTGACCTTAACCAGGAGGTTTCAAAGAACAGAAGTAGAAAGAAAAGCCTGTTTGAAGTAGACTGAAAAAACTAATGATTAATATAGACAACTTTTTCAGTAGAATGCAGAGAAATGGGAAAGTAGTTGAAGGGACATGTGGTATATAGAAAGTTTTGTTTCTTTTTAAGATGGGCTATGTTGTAGATTATTTCTAAGCTAAATGAGGTGATCAGGTACAGAGTAAGATACTGATGCAATAAGGAGAGGGTTAAAATTAGGATCAAAGCCCTTGACTAAACCAGAGGGATGGGTCTAAAACCCATGGTGATGGATGATCTTTGGATAAAAGTAGGGACAGTTCATTAAAGCAACAAGTAAGGCAGAATGTGAGGTTACAAATCATGTCGCCCTTCTCTTAACACACACATACATGCATACATTCTAACTTTAATGGCCTTCTACCACACATGGGTTTAATGCAAAAATCATTCCCACAATCCATGAGATCCTTCATGACCTGAGCAGCACCTACCTCTCCAAACTTTTTTTTTTTTTTTAAAGATTTTATTTATTTTATTTGAGAGAGAGAGAATGAGAGACAGAAAGCATGAGAGGGAGGAGGGTCAGAGGGAGAAGCAGACTCCCCGCCGAGCAGGGAGCCCGATGCGGGACTCGATCCCGGGACTCCAGGATCATGACCTGAGCCGAAGGCAGTCGCCTAACCAACTGAGCCACCCAGGCGCCCCTCTCCAAACTTTTATAACATCACTCTCTCCTTATTCACCACATTCCAGTTACATGGGCCTTGTTTCAGTTCTTTACACATAACAAGGTATTTCTTGCTTCAAGGCCTTTGTACATGCTGTCTAAAATTCTTCTTCTCTCCTACTGTTCCTATTGTTGTCTTCTTACTATCTTTTAATAGGTCTCTTATCATTCTCTCTTATAGTAAGTACCCTGTTCTTTTTCTCCAAAGTGTTTACCATGATTTTTATGTATATACTTCTGGGTTCACTTTGTGGTACCTCTGCAAGGCAGAAACCATGTCTGTTATTATACCCACTATCTAACATAATGCCTGGCACACTGTGGATACTCAATAAATATATTTATTTATTTATTTGTTTGTTTGTTTATTTTAAGATTTTATTTATTTATTTGAGAGAGAGAGCACGAGAGGGAAGAGGGTCAGAGGGAAAGGCAGACTCCCTGCTCAGCAGGGAGCCCGATGTGGGACTCGATCCCGAGACTCCAGGATCATGACCTGAGCCAAAGGCAGTTGCTTAACCAACTGAGCCACCCAGGCGCCCTCAATAAATATATTTAACATAAATATATTTTTTAGTTGTGGTAAAAAAGATAATATTAAATTTACCAAGCTTAACCATTTGTTAGAAGATTTTATTTATTTGTGAGAGAGAAAGAGAGCATGAGCAGGGGGAGGGGCAGAGGGAGAAGCAGACCCCCCACTGGGCAGGGAGCCTAATGTGGGGCTTGATCCCAGGACCCTGAGATCATGACCTGAGCTAAAGGCAGATGCTTAACCGACTTAGCCACCCAGGCGCCCCCAAGCTTAACCATTTTTAAGTGTACAGTTCAGTAATCCAATAATTATTTTTTGAATGAGTGAAATGAGCAATCCAACCAGTTGCCCAAGCTAGAAACTACTGAATCATCCTTGATTCTTATTCTTCCCTTTTCTCCCTCAGATCCTATTCTTGTCAATTCTAACCTTACAGCTTTATTCATCCTTTCATTCCATCTTCACTGCTTTGCTCAAAGTTCTCGTTTTACTGAAACCTGGTCATGTCTTTCCTTTATGGAACAGAAACTAAGGGTGTGCATGGCTGAACCTGGAAATAACTGAGTGAGCTTATAATCTTGAAGCCAAGATCTATCAAGGGAGATCACTGGGGCCTCAGGTAAAAATGCCAAAAGCCACGATGAACAGCAGAAGCTGTAGACAGGGAAGATAGTGGGGATAAGGCAATGAAGATGAAATGTTAAGAGAAGCTGCTCTGGAAATGCTATTAATTCTGCTACAGGATGGCTCTTTTGCTCAGGGATTCACTTGGCTTCTGTAACCACTACTATTATTACTACGATTATTATTATTAACATAGACGTTACAGGGGCGCCTGGGTGGCTCAGTCGTTAAGCATCTGCCTTCAGCTCAGGTCATGATCCCAGGGTCCTGGGATCGAGCCCCGCATCGGGCTCCCTGCTCAGCGGGAAGCCTGCTTCTCCCTCTCCCACTCCCCCTGCTTGTGTTTCTGCTCTCACTATCTCTCACTATCTCTCTCTGTCAAACAAATAAATAAAATCTTTAAAAAAAAAAAAAAGATAGACGTTACATACAGTAAAACTCACCCTTTCAAAGTGCAGTTCTGTAAGTTTAACAAAGGCATACAGTTGTGCAACCTCCACCACAATTGTATATAGCACCATTCCATTACCCACCCCCAAACCCCAAATTCCTATGCATCCCCTTACCTACTGACAATCACTGATGAATTTCTGTCCCTACAGGTTTGTCTTTTCTAAAGTGCCACAAAAGTGAAATCAAACAGAATGTTGCCTTTTGAGTGTGGCTTCTTTCACTTAGCTTAATGCATTTGATATTCATCCATGCAGTTCAGTATATAGCCTTTTAATAGTATCATTAAGCTTTTCCTTCTTTTTGAGGTGTTAGAAAGCTAAGAATCAAGGTAAGACCACTTTTTTTTTTAAGATTTTATTTTTAAGTAATCTCTACTCCCAACGAGGGACCTGAACTTACAACCCTGAGATCAAGTCACATGCTCTACCGACTGAGCCAACCAGGCACCCTGTTAAGACTACTTTTGATATTTCCTTCAGAGTAAATAAAAGCTTGAGGTCAGAGTACCTGGTTTCAAGAGACTGCTACTAATATCCTAATGTCTACACAATAAAGTCCACATTTCTATCAATCATGCCTCAAAATATTCACAACCTGATCCCATTTTTTTTACTTATTTATTTGAGAGACAGAAAGAGAGCACGGGAGCTAGAGGGAGAAGGAAAGGGAGAGAGAATCTGAAGCAGACTGTGTGCTGGGCACAGAACCAGATGCAGGGCTCAATCTCATGACCACGACATCATGACCTGAGCCTAAACCAAGAGTTGGCCGTCTAACTGACTGAGCCACGCCCCCCAATCCCATTTTTATGCCCAGGTACTCTACTCATCTATTCTTCTTACAATCACACCAGTAGCGCTCATGGTCTCTTGAATTAGGCACTTCCATATTTCAATGCTTTTGCCCATCTGTTTCTTTTGAAATGCCCTTCCCCTTTCTTTGCTCATTTAGTGAACTCCAATTGTCCTTTAACCACTCAGATCAGTTGTGATCTCTGTTGTCCAACTCACCACCACTACACTACACACACACACACACACACACAATTTTTCCAACTCCTAACCTCTAAAGAGGAGTATTTGGAGAAGAGATAGTGAGGTATACATAATACTCTCATTAATGGTCCTATAGTATTCTAGCCTATCTCTATTAAAGCCCTAAGTATACTGTATCATACTTTTTTTTTTTTAAGATTTTATTTATTTATTTGAGAGAGAGAGCATGAGACAGAGAGAGCACATGAGAGGGGGGAGGGTCAGAGGGAGAAGCAGACCCCCTGCTGAGCAGGGAGCCCGATGCGGGACTCGATCCCGGG
>NW_028057351.1:0-8613 GCF_054177405.1 Leptonychotes weddellii
GATGGCTGCATAATATTCCATTGTATATATATACCACATCTTCTTTATCCATTCATCTGTGGATGGACATCTTGGCTCTTTCCATAGTTTGGCTCTTGTGGACATTGCTGCTATAAACATTGGGGTGCATGTACCCCTTCAGATCCCTACATTTGTATCTTTGGGGTAAATAGCCAGTAGTGCAATTGCTGGATCATATGGTAGCTCTATTTTCAACTTTTTGAGGAACCTCCATAGTGGCTATATCAATATACATGCTCACCAACAGTGCACAAGTGTTCCCTTTTTTCCTCATCTGTGTCAACTCTTTTTATTTCTTGTCTTTAATAATAGCCATTCTAACAGGTGTGAGGTGGTATCTCGTGATATCTCATTGGTTTTGATTTGCATTTCCCTGATGATTAATGATATTGATCATCTTTTCATGAAACTATTTCATGACTGATATGTGGGTGTTGAACCAGCCTTGTATCCCTGGAATAGATTCCATTTGATCATGGTGTATGATCCGTTAAATGTATTATTGAATTCAGTTTGTTAATTTTTTTGTTGAGACTTTTTTGCATCTATGTCCATCAGAGCTATCCCTGATTTTTTTTTAAGATTTTATTTATTTATTTGACAGACAGAGAGAGAGCACAAGCAGGGGGAGCAGCAGGCAGAGGGAGAAGGAGAAGCAGGCTCCCCGCTGAGCATAGAACCTGATGCAGGGCTTGATCCCAGGACCCTGGGATCATGACCTAAGCCGAAGGCAGACGCTTAACTGACTGAGCCACTCAGGCTTCCCTATCCCTGATCTTTAATAACCAAGTGATCTACCAATTTCTATTGTCAGTTAATGTTTTGGGCTTGAAAAAGAAAGAATCATGGTCTGTATGTTGTTACTTATATAAAAGAGGTTTAAGATTGAAGTCTTTGGTAAAGCCTACATTCCAGAACTAAGCCACCCACCTGGAAAAAGTGTTAAATAATTAATCAAGATTAGGAAGACAAAGAATTATACATTCTGGATTTTTTTTTTCTTCCAAGAACAAAAAAACTTCCTGTATTACCTGAGACTTAAAACTGGCTTGCAGAAAAGATTAAGTAAACATAGGAATACTAAACGACATTTTCAATCCTGAAATTTCCATCCTGACCAGTTCATTTTCATCAGTAGAGATCAGGTTATACTTCTACAAAAAACTAGCTAAATTTGAAAATGGAATTTTCCCATAGTTACTAGAACTTTTATCATTAACTTAGTAACCAAATATATAGCTATAGGACCTCCTTTGTGTATATACCTCAGAATTGGGTGCACAAAGTGTTGTGGGTGTGAAATGGTACAAAATGAAGAGAAATTCCTACCTCTTGAAACAGTTGCAGATGCAGTAATGGTTACTATTTAATGATTATGATGTGCCAGCCATCATAACAGATACATTAGGTATTTAATGCTCACATCAACTTTGTGAGGTAGGAAATATTCACATGTAACAGATGATAAAACAAATTTTGCCCAAGTCCCACAGTGGGACTCCAATTTATTTAAAGAGGTAGGATTAGGGCGCCTGGGTGGCTCAGATGGTTAAAGCGTCTGCCTTCGGCTCAGGTCATGATCCCAGCGTCCTGGGATCGAGTCCCGCATCGGGCTCCCTGCTCCTTGGGAGCCTGCTTCTCCCTCTGCCTCTCTCTCTCTCTCTGTCTCTCATGAATAAATAAATAAAATCTTTAAAAAAAAAAAAAAGAAAGAGGTAGGATTAATATTCAAAACACAGCCATTGACAGATGATATATGGAAAACTTTATACAAAGTGCTGACAGATGACTCATCCAAGAGTTCCATCAGCCCAATTGAAGAGAATATTTATTTGGATCTCGAAGGAAGTGACGGCTAAGAATTGAGAGTCAAAATGGCATTCACATCAGAGAAAGGTGTTAACAAAGCTGTTGAAACAAGTATAAGAAAGAGATGCATGTATGTGAAGAACCCTGCCAGGAAATGTCAAGACACGAGGCTAAACTGGTAGAGTGGATGAAGATTGGGCTGGAAGGCAGTACATGTTGGGCTACACAGTTAGATTTGATTGTGGCCAAGCAAAGGTTCTTAGAGCAGGGGAAAGATTTGATAAAAATTTAGTCTGAGAAAGGTTACCTTTATAACATTAAGCAGCGTGGACTCAGATGGAAAATCACTGGAGTTAAAAGACGTATATGGAAGCTTTTACTAGACAGTGGAACTTAGAATAGAGTTCTGAGTGTAAGAGTAAAGAGAATTAAACTTGAAAGTTTTTGTTGTAATAACATCATACATTATGTATAGTAGAACTATCCTTTGATGAATTCATAAATTATAAAATATTATAGAATCAGATAATTTATTTTACATAAAGAATAAGGTAAAAGTCAGTGATAATCCTAAACCTTAAAACTTGTAGGATAAGAAAAGAAACCTTAAAACTTGTAGAATAAGAAAAATAGATGTCCCACTGATACTATTTCATAATTGCGAAAGAGGTGCCATTTTGAATTAGAATGTTCTTTATATTTGACAGATTGGAAGTTAGTGATATCATTTGTTAGTTTCAGGGAATAGTGATGCTGGACACCAACTTGCAGTTATTTAATAAACAAATGGGAAGAGAAGAATCAGAAATAGCAAGAATAGGCCATTTCTCCAATAAATTTGACTGAAGCAAGAAGGTGATGCTGACTGGGAAGTTTTTGTTAGGATGGGAGAGATCAGGGTTGGGAGAAATGGGCAACTTTCACTTAAGTAGTGGAGTGTGAGAATTAGTGGAGTTTGTTTACTATGAATCTGAATTTCCATGAGATATAATTGTGAAGTTTGGAAGGATAGGGGCACAGTAAGAGGAAGATTACAAAGAGGATAGATGAACAGAAGGTCTTACATGAGTGATAAGAGGAGTATGAGGCAGTTTTGAGATTCCAGATGGTCATGGTGGATTTGATTTTAGGGTATCCTGGATGGAGAAGACTGGGATGGCCACTTCCTATTCCAGTTGTTAGCCTGATGACTGTTTCCAGGCCCAGAACCCTAGGCAGTTCAGGAAGCCATTGAGAGAGAATGGTGAAAATGAACAATCTCCATATGCAACAGTAAGAGGAAGGAAGGCCTCATTAGCTGGTTCTAAACCTGGCTGGAATCACTTGGGACTTAAAGAGAAAACACAGGACTCATATATCTAGGTCCCAAAGCTGAAGAATCAAAGGAAGGCTGGGACACCTGTATGTTTTTGAGTTTTTTTGCAGTAATTCTGAGGCACAATGAGAAATAAGAGGCTCTGGCTCAAATCAAAAGGAACGACTACCATTAAACAACCACATTAAAGTGCTTAAACAGAGGTGCTGTCAATGGAATTGAGAAAAAGCCATGGAAAGTTAGAGGCAAACATATTCAGGCAAACAAAAGTTTGGGGGAAAGGGAATTTCAAGACAGAAGTATTGAATAGTGCTTAGAAGCAGCAGCATATTTGAGGAATTTGCCATTAGACTTGACTGTGAGGAGATTATTATTGCTCTCTGAAAGCTTTCTGGAGTGCTCCCCATTTATGCTATTGACCACGTCCTCTGAATCCCTTCTGTAATTTGTAGCCTATCTATCTCTACTTTGGATCTGCTTCATGGAAAGCCCTTTTATGTTTCATTTTTGTCTTCTTCATTAGACTTTGATCATATTTTTGTCCCTAGGGCCTAGTACTGTGCTTGGATTATATATTCAATAAATATTTATAGAATGAGTGAATAAATTAGGCAGGGAAGGAATGAGTACATGTATTTATTACATATCTTCAGGAACCATTTATCTCTTTGAACTAACAAAAAAACATGCATAAAAGGACTGTGAGTAAAAAAAAATGGAATAGTGGTTATTTAAATGGTATTCACACACCGTGCTCTTCTTGCTCACAATGGTTCTGAAGGTTTTAAGGAGACTCAATTATTAATGTACAGAACATTTGGGCTCCTTAGAGAACATAGTGGAACTGATAAAATATTAATACTGTTAGCTTTTCTGATTTGTGTCATTATTCTTCTTTTAACTGAGCTGGAGGATGAGTTTCTGAGTAAATTATTGATATCCTCATCTTGGAATGCTAAGTCCCCCTCCTCCGAGAAGTGTTCCCTAAGCTCTGGCCCCATCTTAGGCCCGTCTTTCTCTCTCCATGTGTTTCCACTGTGCTTCTCAGCACCTCTGTACTTATAGAAGTACAGTCTCATACCCTAATGTAGTACTTGTTCAAGCACAGCCTATATAATGAATATGTTAAAGTGTAGTTTATGAGTAAATTACACCAGAGTTGTCTTAGATACCTGTTAAAAGGAGCTATGTAGACCCCTATGAGAAAAGACTCCCTGTGAATAGGGCAATTTGCTACCTGCAGCTCTCCTGGGCTCTTCCTATCATTTAGTGTCACTTTTAACACTGGTTTGCTTAATTTTTTTTTTACATATGTATGCAGTTCTCATTAGAGTGTAAGCTTCCCTCTAGGCAGAGATTGTGTTGGCACATATTCAGTTATTATATGGATAATTTTTGTCTAAATTCATGTAAGAGTTTTGGAGCCTTGGGGTGCCTGGGCAGCTCAGTCAATGAAGTGTCCAATTCTTGGTTTCTGCTCAGGTTATGATCTCAGGATCGTGGATCAAGCCCCACATCAGGCTCCACACTGGGCGTGGAGCCTGCTTGAGATTCTCTCTCTCCCTGTATCCCTCTCTCTCTCCTCCTCTCAAAAAAAAAAAAAAAAGTTTTAGAGCCTAAATTATGACCTAGATGTAAACATAATACAGTGAACTTTTGTTGAGTGTGTGCTATGTGTCAACCACTTTTTAAAATTCAATATTTAACAAATTAAATATATTAAATGTTTTAGGTGTATTAATTAGTTTAATCCTTTACATAACCATGTGATATAAATTTTTAAAAAATATTTTATTTATTTATTTGACAGAGAGAAGCACAGCAAGAGAGGGAACACAGCAGGGGGAGTGGGAGAAGCAGGCTTCCCACAGAGCAGGGAGCGTGACATGGGGCTCGATCCCAGGATCCTGGGATCATGACCTGAACCGAAGGCAGACACTTAACGACTGAGCCACCCAGGCACCCCCATATGATATAAATTTTATGAGAGGCAGTACACCTTAGAACTTGAATGCATATGCCCAGCTTTCCTGAATATGAATCCCAATTTTCCTGCTTGGTTTTGTAGCTCTGGGAAAGTTACTTATTCTCTCTGTCTCATTATCTTCATCTATAAAATGGGGATAATAATAGTGCCTACCTCAGGGGTTAAAACAGTGAAAGAATTTAGAACAGGGCTTCATACATAGTGTTGAATGATTGTTAACTATTATTATTTTTACAGATGGGAAAACTAATGCACACACAAGTCATTTGCTACAAAGCTAGGAAGCAGTGGAGCTGAACTCCCAACGCCAGCAGCGTGCCTCTGTGCTGTCCCTATGCTGGGCATGCCACATGACCATCGGCCATTAGCTGTACCATAAAATCCCACTCGCTCAGGAAGGTTACAGGGATGGTATGAGTAACTTCTCAGCCGACTGAAAAGAACCACTCAATAATTTCTTATCAACATTATGGCTGTGGATCTTAGAGGATTTGCGGTAACCAAGTCACAGTAGCATCAAGATGGTTCTGCTCTACCAGGCTAGCTTCCCTGTCTACTGTGTTCCTAACTCTATGCTTGGCTTTGGGGAGTAGAGAGACATGAAAGAAATGTGAGGGACATCCTCGGCCTCCAACAATTTATAATGTATGACCCTGGTAGATCCATGGAGCAATTAAAGAACAGTGAAATCACAGCCTCAAGGCACTGGATGATTTATTAAGTCCCCAGATGAAAAATGTTGATAGGCAAATTCAGGGGAAAAGAGAAATTAATTTAGCTAGAGTGGTTTCTTGGTGAAGGTGGAATTTAAGGTCAACCTTGAAATATGGGGCTATGGGAGTAAGCAGTGTGAGAAGAAAAGTTTCTGGGACACGGGGGAGGGCTGACTCTTTAAGCCAGAAGTAACTGTTTTTCCTCCACTTTGGCTTCATCCTGTGTACAAATGCTAGCTTAATAGTCATATTTATTTATCCTCCTGTTTGGTACAAAAACTTCCCAATGTTCTAGCTTTCATCAAGTTTTAGGGAATGTGTCATTCTCTTTGTTATTGTTTTTGTTTTTAACTCAAGCATGGTGGAGTTCAAGTTCCCCAGTAAAACGCACAATGGCACTCTCGATAAGCCTTCAGAACTCTGTTTTTTCAGTAACATAAAAGGCCACAGAGCTCTTAAGGAAAGGTAGTAAATCTAAACAAATCCAAGGGTACAGAAAACTTCCCCAAACAACAGAAACCACCATTAATAATCTAATCCATGCACCTGTATATTATTTCTAATTACATTATTTACTTCATTTCACAGAGCTGGCATGGAAAAGTCATTTATATGCAAAGTGCCCAAGAAGGAAAAATTAAGAAAACACAGTTATGAAAAATAATGTAATAGAACTTTTTGGGTGCACTTAAACATCTGTTTGAAAATTCCATCTTTTATTGCATCTATGAGAAAGAAATCTTTTTTTTTCAACAGCTGTTTGTCAGTAAATTAAGGAAAAGAAAATATCTGGTTCCAGGGCACCTGGATGGCTCAGTCGGTTGGGTATCTGACTCTTGGTTTCTGCTCAGGTCATGATCCCAGGGTGGTGAGATTGTGCTGTGTGCTGGGCATGGGGCCTGTTTAATATTCTCTTCCCCTCGCCTTCTGCCTCTCCCCCCCCACCCCCTGCCCCATATTTGCTCATGCTCTCTCACTAAAAAAAAAAGAAAGAAAGAAAATATCTGGTTCCATTTACATTTAATTATAAAGAGACTAAGTTGTAACTTTGAAAGGTAAAGGTTGTTCTGGCATTTTTATTGTGAATGGATTTTATGGTGACTTAGTAAATGGCTCTGGTGTGAAAAGTGACCCCCCTTGCCCCCTAAAAAACTTACTTTTTAAAATCCAAATTGACTGATTCAATACAATGTCAGAATTTCCCAAGTTGGTTTTCTTAATCTTGCCTCTTTCTGTCATTGCTTATGTTACTGACATTTCCTAGTTACAACAGAATCATCTGATATTTTACTGACTTGGTTTTAGCATGGAAACCCCTGGAAGTTAGAGTTGTCACAAGAATTCTTCATTAAATGAGGGCTGTGGTCTAGCTTTTAGTTAGAGGCTATTTTCACTCGGGACAGCTGTGGCCCACAGGGTTTTTAGCAGCCCATTAGCTGCCGCTTCCTTCTCAGACTGGAAGCCAACCAGAATCTGGTTCTGCCGTTTGTGTGCTGGTTTGGATTAGGGGCAGCCCAAACAAATAGAGCAGGGTGAAAACACCGTGAAACAGGCAAGTGCAGGTAGCTGTTCACAGCCAGAATTAGGTGGTGACACGTTCATTTCTCTTGCATCAGAAAAATATTTTAAGCCAGAAATCCATTTTGCTTCCATACTGTATGTATAAACTAAAATTCAAAGTATGATTTACAGAAGAGGGTATAACCTATAATGATAGAATGCTTGGAAAGGAAGTATGTGCTTTCCAGAGCACTTATTATCTCACATTTTAATTATCATTAGGAATGACGATGATGCTAATAGTTCCTGACTTTTATGGAGGACAGAACAGTGGCCAGGCACTTTACATGCATCATCTCATTTTGTCCTCATGGCACTATTTTGAGGAAAGCATTCTTATCATGCCAATTTTCTAGATGTGAAAACTGAGACTCAGAGCAGTTGCCTAAGATCTCAGACAGCAAATGATGGGGCCCACTGAGAGTACGATTTGGGGGGTACTTAGAGGGTACTTTTGCCCTCACATATCCATGCCCTTCCCATCCAGGCAGTTTCTACTGCCAAAAATTCTACCATCAGAGAATCATTCTTTCAAATAATTAATAAACTGTTCTTCACTCAAATACAAGTAGTGGAACAAGCACCTTCCCATCCCGGTACATTTTGCCAGTGGCTTCCTCTTTCCTCATCCTCTATCTCCTTTGGCCCTAAAGGTTTTCTGGTCTGTGGTTGACACCTAGGCTAGATGCTCTTTAAAGGTGTAGGAGATCCTATACTGTTGGTGGGAATGCGAGCTGGTGCAGCCACTCTGGAGAACAGTGTGGAGTCCAGTCCTCAAAAAGTTGAAAATAGAGCTACCCTATGACCCAGGATTGCCCCAAAGATACAAAGGTAGTGATCCGAAGGGGCACCTGCACCCCAATGTTTATAGCAGCAATGTCCACAATAGCCAAACTATGGAAAGAGCCCAGATGTACATCAATGGATGAATGGATATAGAAGATGTGATATATATATATATATATATAATGCAGTCATCAAAAATTGAAATCTTGCCATTTGCAACGACATGGATGGAACTAGAGGGTATTATGCTAAGCAAAATAAGTCAATCAGAGAAAGACAATTATCATATGATCTTGCTGATATGAAGAATTTGAGAAACAAGACAGAGGATCATAGAAGGGAGAGAAAAATGAAACAAGATGAAACCAGAGAGGGAGACAAACCATAAGAGACTCTTAATCTCAGGAAACAAACTGAGGGTC
>NW_028057352.1:0-399 GCF_054177405.1 Leptonychotes weddellii
TTGGTAGTTGATACATCTCTAGGAATGCATCTATTTCTTTCAGGTTATCTAATTTGCTGGCATAGAGTTGCTCATAATATGTTCTTATAATTGTTTGTATTTCTTTGGTGTTGGTTGTGATCTCTCCTCTTTCATTCATGATTTTGTTGATTTGGGTCATTTCTCTTTTCTTTTTGATAAGTCTGGCCAGGGGTTTATCGATCTTGTTAATTCTTTCAAAGAACCAGCTCCTAGTTTCGTTGATCTGTTCTACTGTTCTTTTGGTTTCTATTTCATTGATTTCTGCTCTGATCATCATTATTTCTCTTCTCCTGCTGGGTTTAGGCTTTATTTGCTGTTTTTGTCTAGCTCCTTTAGATGTAGGGTTAGGTTGTGTACTTGAGACCTTTCTTGTTTCTT
>NW_028057353.1:0-399 GCF_054177405.1 Leptonychotes weddellii
GGGGCGCCTGGGTGGCTCAGTTGGTTAAGCGACTGCCTTCGGCTCAGGTCATGATCCTGGAGTCCCTGGATCGAGTCCCGCATCGGGCTCCCTGCTTGGCGGGGAGTCTGCTTCTCCCTCTGACCCTCCCCCCTCTCATGTGCTCTCTCTCATTCTCTCTCTCAAATAAATAAATAAAATCTTTAAAAAATAAAAATTAAAAAAAAAAATAAAAAAACAAAACAGGAATGAAGAATGGAGGAACATCCTTAGATCTTTCCAAGCCCAAGGTTCCCATCTCTTGGAACTAATATCAAATGATTGTCAGATTTTCTCTGTCCTTCCTGATGCACAACTCCTTTCTCCTTCCTCTTGCTTCCAGAGCTTGAATACAGCACTCACTGTATTTTTCTCCAATAC
>NW_028057354.1:0-399 GCF_054177405.1 Leptonychotes weddellii
TCATCTTTTTTTTTTTTTAAAGGTTTTATTTATTTGAGAGAGAGAGAATGAGAGACAGAGAGCACATGAGAGGGAGGAGGGTCAGAGGGAGAAGCAGACTCCCTGCTGAGCAGGGAGCCTGATGCGGGACTCGATCCCAGGACTCCAGGATCATGACCTGAGCCGAAGGCAGTCGCTTAACCAACTGAGCCACCCAGGCACCCGGAGAGAGAGAATCTTAAGCAGGCTCACACCCAGCATGGAGCCTGACTCAGGGCTTAATCCCATGACCCTGAGACCATGACCTGAGCCAAAATCCAGAGTCAGACACTTAACTGACTGAGCCACCCAGGTACCCCACTTTGTGCATTTTTAAATGGTTAAAATGTTTTTAATTTTCTTACTTGAAGAAGTACTTAA
>NW_028057355.1:0-399 GCF_054177405.1 Leptonychotes weddellii
GTTCCTGCCATGGGAGCCATCATTCTGCATCACCCCATCGCACAGAGGAGGAGAGCGAGGCCCAGAGAGGGGAGGTACATGGCTCCAGTCCCAGGGCTGGTCAGCAGAGAAGCTGGAAGGCCAGCCCTCCTGAGCCCCTGCTAGCCCAGCCAGAGACTCCCTGAGCCCAGAGCGAGCCCTCCCCTGCCTGCCCAGCCACACACTGGCCCCTGAGCTTCATGATGGCCTGTTCTTGGCCCTGAAGGTGTTGCTGGCCGACTAGGAGGGGGAGTCCAGCTCGGGGGACAGGCTGTAGATACAGGACAGAGTGACACGTCTGAGCTAGCAGGAGCCACACTCTGGTCTCCCTCCTGGAGCCTGGCCAAGAGCAGGAGTCTGGGTGCCCTAGGGGCCAGCACA
>NW_028057356.1:0-399 GCF_054177405.1 Leptonychotes weddellii
AAAAGTAATTTATAAGCTATGAGGAACTATATAAATATTGGCTATTAATATATAGATTTAATTAAAATTCTATTTAATTACATTAAATGAAATCTTTTTTTTTAAAGATTTTATTTATTTATTTGAGAGAGAGAGACTGAGAGAGAGAGAGCATGAGAGGGGGGAGGGTCGGGAGGGTCAGAGGGAGAAGCAGACTCCCCGCCGAGCAGGGAGCCCGATGCGGGACTCGATCCAGGGACTCCAGGATCATGACCTGAGCCGAAGGCAGTCGCTTAACCAACTGAGCCACCCAGGCGCCCACATTAAATGAAATCTTAATTATTAGAGTGACATATTTAAATATAATTGAATTAATTTTCTTAGGGCTCTTTATAGAATTTGTTTCAGTTACGATATTGA
>NW_028057357.1:0-399 GCF_054177405.1 Leptonychotes weddellii
CTCCCCGTCATTGCACAGGGCCCGAGGGCTAAACAGAACGCGGCCCAGTGGAGGGCAGCGCACAGTGTCCACGTGGGGCGCCATGGGGGCCTCCTGACGCCCTGCCCACTCCCATGTCTTCACTGCTCTGGTGGCCTTCGCTCGTGGCCAGGGAGGGGGGTGCTCCACCACCAGACAGGTGAGAAGCCTCCCAGGTGGTCCCGCAGCTGCCTAACGCACAGCCAGGCTCAACCCCCCGCCCTCCCCCACCCTAGGCTGCGCATGGGGCTCTGGAAATGCCCCCGGCCAGAGCTATCAGCCCTGCTGAGCTGCTCCGCTCACTCCCCAGACCAGACAGACCTCTGCCCTAAATCCCCACCCCTCTCGTTCTCTCATGCACACACAACACCAGTCTTAATA
>NW_028057358.1:0-399 GCF_054177405.1 Leptonychotes weddellii
TTTTTTTTTTTTTTTTAAAGATTTTATTTATTTATTTGAGACAGAGAGAATGAGAGACAGAGAGCATGAGAGGGAGGAGGGTCAGAGGGAGAAGCAGACTCCCTGCCGAGCAGGGAGCCCGATGTGGGACTTGATCCCGGGACTCCAGGATCATGACCTGAGCCGAAGGCAGTCGCTTAACCAACTGAGCCACCCAGGCACCCTTAGCAGCAGGAGTCTTTCTTTATCGATCCAGGAAGAAAGGGAAAAATCCATTTTCTGCTGGTCAATGGCATTTAGTTGGTATAATTCTTAAGGCACATTAGATATACGGCCTGATACAGGTTATTTGAGAACATGCTTCCCACACCCCTTCTTCCAAGACAGAGTGTAAACTTTCTGAGTTCAGAGAGGCACTCA
>NW_028057359.1:0-399 GCF_054177405.1 Leptonychotes weddellii
AGGTACACATCATTTAATAATACTAGTAATTAATTATATGTATATTATATCTATAAATGGCATTACTATAACTATAGGTCTCAAGACTATAGATGAAGAGGAAGCAAATAACTATGGATATATTTCTGCCCTTAGATAAGCTTACTACTTTTTTTTTTTTTTTTTAAAGATTTTATTTATTTGACAGAGAGAGACACAGTGAGAGAGGGAACACAAGCAGGGGGGGTGGGAGAGGGAGAAGCAGGGTCCCCGCCGAGCAGGGAGCCCGATGCGGGGCTCGATCCCAGGACCCTGGGATCATGACCTGAGCCGAAGGCAGACGCTTAACGACTGAGCCACCCAGGCGCCCCAGCTTACTACTTATCTTTATTTTCCTTTCTTCTTCAATTGTTCTACAAA
>NW_028057360.1:0-399 GCF_054177405.1 Leptonychotes weddellii
TGAGGTGGTATCGGGAAGCCCAACAGAGGTGTCTGAGGGGCCCCCAAACAGGTGCCACGAAGAGAACATGGAGTCCACAATCCAAAGAGCTGGAGGCCCGGGCTGTCGCCGACATGCTGTGTGACTTGGGGCACGTGACTGCCCCTCTGGTCTCGGTTTGCTCACCTAGGACGTGGGGAGAACAATTCCCACCTGGGGCGGACTGGAATGAGACACCGGGCGGGGGTGAGGGGTGGTCGGGGCTCCGGACGGAAACCACACCTGTGCTGGGGTTTGGGCCCGGGTGCCCCCTTGGCCGCAGGTCTCCCACCAGGGCTTCAAGGAGACAGCGCCCCCTCCAGACCAAGAACTGTCCTCTCCTCCCTCATGGCAAACCTCCCCACGGGTCAGAACGTGTCC
>NW_028057361.1:0-8611 GCF_054177405.1 Leptonychotes weddellii
TTGATTTAAAAAAAAAAGCGGGGCGCCTGGGTGGCTCAGTCGTTAAGCATCTGCCTTCGGCTCAGGTCATGATCCCAGGGTCCTGGGATCGAGTCCCGCATCGGGCTCCCTGCTCAGTGGGAAGCCTGCTTCTCCCTCTCCCACTCCCCCTGCTTGTGTTCCCTCTCTTGCTGTGTCTCTCTCTGTCAAGTAAATAAATAAAATCTTTAAAAAAAAAATAAAAAATAGAGAAAGAAAGAAGAAGAAAGAGAAAAAGAAAAACCAGGAAAGAAAGAGAGAGAGAGAGAAAAAGAAAAACCAGGGCTGCCATTGGGCCTTGCCCTTAAGATACTATATCTTAAATGTTCACACCGTAGATTACTTTAGTCTCTGTTTGACCTTTATATAAATGGAATACATACATTTATTTGGGTCTAGCTTTTTCACTCTTCTGTGCAGGAGATGCATGCATGTTCTTGTAGCTATAGGAGATCATTCAGTTTCTCTGCTGAACTGCAGGGGTGTGTGTGTATGTGTGTGTGTTTCAGGGTACTTTTGAAATTCTCCGTGGCTTTGACCTCCTTGTGGTCCCTTTTCATCCCTCCCCAGAGATTAGCCATCTTGAACACAGATTTTTTTTTTTTAAAGATTTTATTTATTTATTTGAGAGAGAGAGAGAGTGAGAGAGAACATGAGAGGGGAGAGGGTCAGAGGGAGAAGCAGACTCCCCACCGAGCAGGGAGCCCAATGTGGGACTCGATCCCAGGATTCCAGGATCATGACCTGAGCTGAAGGCAGTTGCTTAACCAACTGAGCCACCCAGGCGCCCTTGAACACAGATTTGACATCTGCTGCCCCAGACCTCGTCCTGGCTGCTCCGTGGTTGGCTCTGCCTTCCAGAAAATTCATTGTTTTCCCACAGACACTTTGTAACCGGTTCAGTACAGCATTGAGATTCATGCTAACTGCTTCTGGGTTTCATTTCCTTTCATGGAATTTTATTCATGGAATCTGGACTCCAAGACACATCAACTTCCCACTTATGAGAGGGTAATCCAACTGCTAGAATATCGCCTTTGATCTGTTGGGTTTTGTCTTTTTGGTTTGTTAAAGCTGTTAACTGTTTTTACTGTTCTGTGCTTGAATTGGCTTCAGCTCAGTATTCATGAAACCAGGCAGATCTCCTTGCCTGGCTACCGGGATGATAGCCATCAAACCCGATGGCAAGGAATTGGGCCCTTCCCCGGTTGGGGCTTCATTTTGAAGCATAAGATAATGTGGTCAGGAAGTGATACCATCTTACGGACTTTCAGGGCACATCCTGGTCTTTGGATGAAATGCTGTCCCAGAGGCACCTGTGGTGAGTGTGACCACAGTGTGTTGGAATGCAGCGTGCACCAAAGGAAGGTAGGATTGATTGACTGATTTTGTCCTAAAAGCTGCGTGAATCCAGATATGATTGCAAAATACCGACGTAGCAAGGTACTCGCAAATGAGAACAAGAGTTGCAGTGGTATGTGGGCATCCAGAGACGTGGACGTTTGATGAGAGGTGGAAGAGAGGCACCAGCAGAGTAACTACGGAGGTCCGGAGAGAATAAGTGACCGACACCCCGCTATCAAGCGTGCGGTTCCTAAGAAGTCCGTGGCGTACGCCTCGGCCAGTCCGGACATAGGAGTGATACTTGGGATTTGATTCATTCCGTATTCTTGTCCTCACGAGTGAGTTTGCAGCCTGTGTTCTGAGGTCCTGCCAACAGCTTGCTCCAGCTTTACACAGCATTCCCCAGTCTCATTTACTGGTGGCTGATTCTTTCTAAGGATTTCTCCCCTCTGATTTAATCATGTCCCAGTGGAATTAAATTTTAAAAATGGTTTTTCTTTAATCCTCTGCGTCTGTGGCTGCATTTCTCCTTACGCATAATGTAGGAGAGGGGCGGAAGAAGGAATCTCTTACAGATTTGGGAAACTGATGTAATCAGGGAGTTAGTACACTGAATGCCTCGGAGCACACGTGAGGATTGCAAGGGGAACCTGTGGTGTAGATTACAAATCCACATGCATGAATTCACCAGTGCATTGCCCGGTCATAGGAGACCCCAAATTTGTGTATTCTTCATGGCTGTTGCCATGTTAGTGAAGTTGTCGCGTGTCTACTGAGATGTAAGTTCTAGGAGATAAGAATCTTTTGCTACAGGGTTATCAGGAGAGGAAAGAGAGGGAGACTCTAGGATATGTTTTATGTTTCACCACTAATTAGATATATGACCTTGAATGAGTTACTTCAGATCTCGGAGCTGAATAAACTGTCCTTTGGCCAACTTTTTAGCCTCGTGAATCTGTTTTATCTGCAAGATAAGGGTGTTACTGGGTACATTTCCAATGTTGTGGGAAGGTTTAATAGTGCATGCCAGGAGCCCAGCCCAGTGTCACCGAGTGAGCCGTTCAGTGAAGGGTCTTGTGTTGTTTTTCCTGGAACACAGATTCTGTTCCATTCATCTATCTTGATCACCTAAAGGGCCAGAGCAAATGCCATCCACTCAGACAGGACCATCCTCGGACCAAGAACATTTACCCAATAATACAGCTAACAGTACATCTGGACTCAGCCAGCTGTGTGTGTGTGTGTGTGTGTGTGTGTGTGTGTGTGTGAATACAGAGCATGGGAGCACCATTCAGCCTTCAGTCCCTGCCCCCCTAAGCATGGCTCATCTGCAGCTCTAAACCATCCTGGGGTGGCCGTTTTGGCAGCTGGTGCAAGAATGCTGCAAGCCGAGCACATCTGACGGCCCAGGAAGCAGGGAATATCCTCTGGTCTTAAGCATGCATGCCCAAGGAGAGCTGGAGTTGCCCCCCAGCAGGAGTGGTCCCAATGGAGGCTACTACTCACTCACCATCTCTCCTTCATCTTGTTGATCTTGTTCCTTCTGTGACATGCACAGTTAGGCATCTGACTCTTGATTTCTGCTCAGGTCCTGATCTCAGGGTTGTGAGATCGAGTCTCTTGTGGGGCTCATGCTCAGTACAGAGTTGGCTTAAGACTCTCTTTCCCTCTCCCTTGGCCCCTCCCCACCATGCTTCTGCTTGCACGCACGCACTCTCTCTCTCTCAAATAGATCTTTTTTTAAAAGATTTTATTGAGAGAGTGGGAGAGCAAGAGCGAGAGCACAAGCAGGGGGAGTGGCAGTCAGAGAGAGAAGCAGACTCCCCGCTGAGCAGGGAGCCCGATGTGGGGCTCAATCCCAGAACCCCAGGATCATGACCTGGGCCGAAGGTGGACACTTCACCGATTGAGCCACCCAGGCGCCCCCCAAATAAATAAATGTTTTAAAAAAGATTTTCAAAACATTTGTGAAAGCTTCACACGTGTGTTGCTCATTGGTTTTTGAATAAGGTGACGGTAAATGACAAGGGACCACTCGTTATACAAGTGTTGGGTTATTTTCACACATTTATTTGTCCAGAAAGTATCTGAGTGCTTACCATTAGCTAGGCTCTGTACTAGGCAGTGTACCACATGAAGACTTCCAGGGAGAGGAGTTGGGTCTGATCTGGATTTATCACATGACAGTTTCATAATTGTCCCAAACTCCAGCAGTATGTCATTATTTCAGTTTTATGATCATCTATTCACAAGTCTTTCTAGCAGTCAACCCAAAATAAGGCAGGACAAATTTTGTCAACCTCAAAGGCCTGTTCATTTAGAAACTGCCCACTATGTACTTGAATGAGCATGGGGTTAAAAATCTCTTACTAAACGGGCGCCTGGGTGGCTCAGTCAGTTAAGTGTCTGACTCTTGATCTGAGCTCAGGTCTTGATCTCAGGATCCTGAGTTCAAGTTCTACGTTGGAGCCTACTTTAAATATGTATATATCACTAAAAAGACCTCTTATTCAGCTCAGAGGGACATTCTCATCTAAATCCCAGGGTTTTGTGTTTCATTGAATTAGACACATTCACATCAGTGAAGCATTATTGATACTGGTGTGTAGCTGTCAGTTAAATTGGAAAGGATACTTGTTTATTATAAAAACTGAGTGCCTGTTAAAACCTAATACTGTGTTTGCTTAAAATGACAGAAGCGGGCTGCGTGAAGTGTGTTATAGATCACCCTCGGGGGTTCTTTTGATCTCTCTAACTTCCAGTTAATGGCTGACTTGCCAACAGCCTCCTGAGTGTGACAATAAATGACATCATTGGAACTTTGGTAGAGTCTTTTTGGAAATACTTTTTTTTTTTTTTAAGATTTTATTTATTTGAGAGAGAGAGTGAGCAAGGGAGAGAGAGAACACAAGCAGGGAGGGGGAGAGGGAGGAGATGCAGATTCCCCGCTGAGCAGGGAGCCCGACGTGGGGCTCGATCCCAGGACCCTGGGACCCTGACCTGAGCCGAAGGCAGACGCTTAATGACTGAGCCACCCAGGCGCCCCTGGCAATATTTTTAAAAGCGGCTTCAGTGGTCATACAGTGAGTCACCTGCTTCTTGGCTACAGAGAGTTCCCCATCTGAGAAGCGTACAGCGGATTTCAGTGCTGTTTGGTTTCCTGGCTCACGTTCCCCCTTCTTCATAGCACCCCCATTTCCTTATGAAAATCTCCCCATTGTTAGGTTTTGTCAGGAGGACCCCCTACTTGTCACCATGACCTTCTACGAGTCAGCGAGATCTCTTTGCTTCCTGCTCCTGGTAGAGGCCTGGTACCTCATGATGTCTTTGCCAGTCTTCCCCACCTCCGCACCCCAATTAAACACTTATTTTGCAGTAACTATAGATTCAGTTGCCAATGTAAAAAGATAGAGGTTTTCCTGGTGTTAACACCTTGCAAAACTCTAGTAATAGTATCTCGACCGGGATATAGATGTGGATAATCAAGATACAGCACCTTTCCATCACCGTGAGGATCCACGCCGGTTTCGCTTCAACCCCATCCTACCCTTAAGCCCTAGCCACTGTTTCTATAATTGTATTTTAAGAACTGTACCTAGATGGAATCCTACAGTCTGTAACCTCGGGATGGGCTGTTTTTGCTGAGCGTAATTCTCTGGAGATTCATCCAGGTTACTGGATCAAGAGTTCATCGTATTGCTGAATAGTAGTCCATGCTACTTTATATACATAATACATATTCGTTCATCTACATAATACATATTCATGCATTGCATCTTGACGAGTAGGTGTCTGCCCTGAGGCCTTTGCCGACTTCCTGCTTTCCTCCTCTCCTCTTCGCTCTCTGGAACCTTCTGGGGTAGTTCTCAGTCCTGTGGTTTCCGTGATTCCCTATATCCTTGTAATAGATGCGACTTTGCTATTGAGAACCTGAGTCTCCCCGTCAGAGCCCGAAATGATGGCGAGCGCAGGAATTACCTGGTCAGATCAGCATCTCTTGTGCTAACTGGCCCTCCAGCAGGCTGGGGCTCAGAACCAACAGCGTCGTGCTGGCCACTCAGATGTTTGAGTTCCTCGCCCGCGCGTGCATACAGAATTTTCCTGCAGTGTCTCTGTGAAGACAATGCTGTTATTCAGGTGCGTGTGTAGACATGTGGAAGGGTACAGAATTTCAATGTGTTCTGTCAACATGCTGCTACTTTCACTGTTTAGGCACAACGTACTCTTACCTTCTGCCCTGTGCTGCCTTTATAAGGGTGAAAAGCCGAAAATCTTGTTCTGTAGTAGTGCTCTGTTAATTATTGACTGTTTAGCCTGGAATTAGAGCCGAGGATGTTCCCCAGGTGACTAGAGTCTGTTTTATTCCTTCAGCTTCTAGTTGTGAATTAACAGGAGTTCACTGTATTAGAGAAGAAGCCTATCACTGCCTCATTCTGCTTCTTTAAAGAGTTATGGCCCAGTAGAAAGGGCCTGCTCGTTAAAGGCAGTCTCTCGTGAGGATAGACATCTGTTGGAATGCAGGGCATGACTGTCAGCTGGCTGAGCCATTCAGACCTTTTGGGAGGTTAGTGCCCATGAAAAGGCTCTGTGGCAGTCTGCAGAAACCCAGCGTTACCCCCCGACAACACATTCCACTAAAGATGACGGTTGCAATATTCAGTTAACTGCACTTTTTTCCATGCTCTGCTTTTTTTTTTTTTAAGATTTTATTTATTTATGACAGAGAGAGCACAAGCAGGGGGAGCAGGACAGGGAGAAGCAGACTCCCTGCTGAGCGGTGAGTCCGATTCAGGACTGTTCCCAGGACTGCCGGGATCATGACCTGAGCTGAAGGCAGACGCTTAACCGACTGAGCCACCGAGGCGCGACTCCCCCCCCTCCCAGCCCCATGCTCTGCTTTTAAGAAGGACCCTCTACCCTCCTGTCTGCCGTGGCAGCTCAAGTGGTATCAAACGTATTCCCTTCTGATGCCCGAACCCCCTGCCGGAGTTGTCCTGCTAAGCATCTGTCTCACTCCTTGCTGGCTTTTCGTAACATCTGGGGCTTAATTCTTATTACCAGCACCTTGAATTTGTTTGAGCTGGGTCTATCAAAGGCTTGCTTTCTGTTACACCCAGTCTCCCCTGGGAACACACTTCACACCTCAGTAATGCACAAATCCCGAACTGCAGTTTTCAAGACAGTTGAATTAGACCCACAGTAAGAATGACTGTAGAACCGGAGTTTCAAGATTGTAAAGTCGAAAGAAATGCAGTCAGGGTTGAATTGCTGATTTTGATGAGAAAGGAAACAAAGGCCTAGAAAAGATGAGTGGTTTGACCCAAGTGTGTGTTTGTATCTCTGGGGAAAGCTGGACATTTAAGCCCTTTCTTCAGCCCCTGGCACCCGACCTGGGAGTTTTCAACAATGGATGATGTAGTCCTATTTTTCTGCCTTACCCTGCACCCCTCCTGTCCCCCCTACCTCCCACAGACAATATAAAACAATCCAGAAAGCATCTTTAAAGCTTTGTTAATGTACCTCTTAGGCTTTGCAGATGATTTCCTTTAAGAGAAAAGGAAAGCCTATTTTCATGTGATTGTTTCTTGGGTGCTCACAGACCTGACACCACCAGCTCATAAGGGAGCCCCGCAGCCTTTCCTTGGTTGGGGAGGGGGAGATCCGTTATCCCATGGAAGGGCAGGGTGCACCCATCCTCCTGCTGGGACTCCAGAAGGTAGGTGGCCAGGAGAGGGGGCTTCTCTGGATTCTTTGGAAAGCCCATGCTTGGAATAGCCTGGTCTTCTGGAACCTTTAAGTCGCTGTGCCAGAAGGTTTTTGTGTCCATCTACATCGTAGCCTTTTCCTGTGGCAAAACGAAGATGTAGAAGTTTCCCAGGGCTGTCATAACCAAGTACCACAAACTGGTTGCTTAAGTTTGTTGTCTCACAGTTCTAGAAGCTGGATGGTAGAAATCAAGGTTTCAGCAAGGCCATGCTGCCCGGAAGGCTCTGGGGATGATCCTTCCTTGCTTTCTTCCAGTTTCTGGTTGTTCCAGGCACCCTGTGGTGTTCCCTGGCTAAGGATGCATCACTCCAGTCTCTGCCTCTGTCTTCACATGGTCTTCTCCCCTGTGTGTCTGTGTGCAAATTTCCCTCTTCCAAGGACACCAGCCGTTGCATTCGGGCCCACCTTCATATAGTATGATCTCCTCTTAACTTGATTCCATCTGCAAAGACCCTGTTTCCAAATAAGCTCATGTTCACAGGTTCTGGGAGTTAGGACTTTGGCATGTCTCTTTGGGGAACACAATTCAGCCCACGAAAGAGAGTGATAAAACTTGTTCTTGAATGAGGATCTACATACAGAAAAGCGCTCACGTTATAAGCCTAGGCATTGATGAGTTTTTACATAGAAATCATACTTGTAACCCAGATGAAGAAATAGAAGAGACATGTGTCTTTTTTTTTTTTTTTTTTAACCACACAAACTATGCTTTAAGGAAAGCCTGCATTGGAAGACCACCCGGCCCCCACCCCGCGTCCCCCAGGCTCTTTAATTTGGTTTGTACTTTTGAATCTTACATGTTGCTGACACTTCAGGCCTGGTATACTGTAATAAAACACCTGACGATAGGTGTTAGGAAGAAGTTCACCTAAAGCTTGAGTGTTAGGTGTATTTATGTGTTTGTTTTTACTTAGGGAAACCTCATACTGAACAGTTTCACTTTTTGCCTCCAGGGGCTTCCTGAGAACTCTGTTGTAAAGAATAAGTATAAAACAAATAGTCTTAATAGCAGTAATCATATTTAAGTTAGGGATTCTGGGGAAAGTTCCTTCATTCCTTCGTTACATTTCAGATAGGACCCATTCCATCCTAAAAGCATAATTCCCACTGTAACCTGTCATTGCTTTGCCGGTTTGGAAGGATATGGAGTCCTCCGTCAGGCTGCTGTGCTTCAGACCCAGCTGCCCGAGGCACCAGCCCGACGAGGTGGCTCTTCTCTATTCTTAGTTTCTCTCATGTAGAGGTGCCCACTGATTCTTCCGACTCTGATGCATAGTGACCGTCAGGGCACCTCTCTCTTTGTCGTCCTTGCCCTGCTTTTCTAGAGAGCTGGGGGTGGGGAACACTTGCCTGGCCTTCCCCGCACTTGTTTCTTTTGTTTGTTTGTTTTATAAATAATTAATTTACTTATTTGCCAGAGAGAGAGAGAGCGCGCGTGTGCACAAGCAGGGAGAACAGCAGACTCCCTACGGACTAGGGAGCC
>NW_028057362.1:0-399 GCF_054177405.1 Leptonychotes weddellii
CTTCTCCCGAGGGTCCTCAGCATGGGGGTCCTGGGGGGGGTGACAACCCGTGAGGACGGGTACACGGCGAGATGGCTTCAGGGCCTGAGAGGAGAATCCTAACCAAACTGGCCAAGCCCATGAGCTCTCAGGCCAGAGTTCCCTCGCCTGCCAATATGCGGACACAGTGACTTGGGCTCTGTTTTTAAATATCTTGCATCAAGATCTTCGTGTTGGGACGAAAAGCTGTGCTCTGGGTTCCCCAGGACTTTCTCATTCAGAGTGAATTTGCCGTAGCTCCCGTCTCTCTGAATTGAAATGCACCTCTCGCTTCCCGCTCAGCTTGTGAGATGAACCAGACCTCACTCAGCTCCCACGCACGCCCCCCTCAGCTCTGCCACATCCCAGGGCCGTGACCAG
>NW_028057363.1:0-399 GCF_054177405.1 Leptonychotes weddellii
ATTCTGGATACAAGTCTTTTGTCAGATATATGATTTTCAAATATTTCTCTCATTTTGTGGATTAGTTTTCATTCTCTTAAGTGTCCTTGGCAAAGTTTTAAATTTGATGGAGTCCTGGGCGCCTGGGTGGCTCAGTTGGTTAAGCGACTGCCTTCGGCTCAGGTCATGATCCTGGAGTCCCTGGATCGAGTCCCGCATCAGGCTCCCTGCTCGGCAGGGAGCCTGCTTCTCCCTCTGACCCTCCCCTCTCTCATGTGCTCTCTCTCTCTCATTCTCTCTGTCTCAAATAAATAAATAAAATCTTTAAAAAAAAAAATTTGATGGAGTCCAATTTATCTATTTTTTTTTTTTTCTGTTACAGATTGTGTTTAAGGTCATAGATTTTCTTCCATGTTTTCT
>NW_028057364.1:0-399 GCF_054177405.1 Leptonychotes weddellii
TTGACAGAGAGAGACACAGCGAGAGAGGGAACACAAGCAGGGGGAGTGGGAGAGGGAGAAGCAGGCTCCCCACAGAGCAGGGAGCCCGATGCGGGACTCGATCCCAGGACCCTGGGATCATGACCTGAGCTGAAGGCAGTCGCTTAACCAACTGAGCCACCCAGGCGCCCGCATGTGTTATTTGATTTAACCCTTACTACATTCCTTTGAGGTTATCCCCATTTTACCAATGGGGAATGGATATTCAAAGATATACAGGACTTGCTTTTGTGTCAGAACTAGTAAATGGCGAAGCTCAAATTTGAACTCAGGTCTGCTGACCCCAGTGCTGTATTCTTTGTAGCACCATGTTAGTTTGCATGGTGGAAGAGGGAACAAATAAAAATTATGCTTAGTAAA
>NW_028057365.1:0-399 GCF_054177405.1 Leptonychotes weddellii
TTTTTTTTTTTTTTTAAGATTTTATTTATTTATTTGACAGAGAGAGAGACAGTGAGAAAGGGAACACAAGCAGGGGGAGTGGGAGAGGGAGAAGCAGGCTTCCCACCGAGCAGGGAGCCCGATGCGGGGCTCGATCCCAGGACCCTGGGATCATGACCTGAGCCAGAGGCAGACGCTTAAGGACTGAGGCACCCAGGCACCCAGAATTTCATTCCTTTTAAAAACTGAATACCAGGGGTACCTGGGTGGCTCAGTCATTAAGCGTCTGCCTCCGGCTCAGGTCATGATACCAGGGTCCTGGGATCGAGCCCCGCATCGGGCTCCCTGCTCGGTGGGAAGCCTGCTTCTCCCTCTCCCACTCCCCCTGCTTGTGTTCCCTTTCTCACTGTCTCTCTCTCT
>NW_028057366.1:0-399 GCF_054177405.1 Leptonychotes weddellii
TCTCCCTTGAACATTTACATGGGAAAGACAGAGAGGGGCCGTCTCCCCTCAACTGACACCCAGCTCATCACCTCGGAGCCTGAGCAGAAGGAAGGTTGTCGCTAACACACACGCTGCAGGAAAGCTGAAGGGTCTGCTATGGGAGCCAGCCTGGACTGAGCGACTCTGCTTGCAGGACTCCTCTCACCCGTTCTGGATACGGGGACTGTGTCCAGGTTTCTGTCCCAGCCTCCTGTCCCTCCCTCATGTCCCCACCCGCACCAGGGACTGCTCACCACACCTGGACACCAGCCACAGGCCGCGGTCCCTGCTTGCTGCCACTCAAGGGCAGTGTCCACCATTTCTGAGCATGGAATTCAGGGTTTCTACTTCTTTCTCAGATCTTCAACGCTTTTATGA
>NW_028057367.1:0-399 GCF_054177405.1 Leptonychotes weddellii
CCCCGATGCCTGGCAGGCAGCCTGGCACACAGCAGCTGGCAAAGTGGGCTGGATGGATGAGGGAGGGAGGGAAGGAAGTGGGGAGGGAGGGATGCAGTACCAGCCCCCGTTTATTCGGGGCCCGCCGTGTGCCAGGCACCGTGCTGACCACTCCAGCGTTGCTTCAGTAAATCCTCCCGCCACCTTGTCCCGTGCACTGACGTGCACCCATATTCCAGATGCGGACGTGAGGCTCGGGAGGTTGGGACACTCGCTCAAGGTCATGCAGCAAGTAAACTGAGGCAGGAGAACCCTTCCTGCTGCTTCCATCCGATGCCTCTCACTCTCCTCCTGGGCTGAGCCCACACTTCACGGCCACGTCCAGAGCATCCCTGCTGATCCTGCCATCACTGGGGACCC
>NW_028057368.1:0-399 GCF_054177405.1 Leptonychotes weddellii
ATAAAAGGGAAAAGCAGAAGTGAGGTCACATATTATATTCCTTCAGAGGTCTAATTACTCTGAAGTATGTATCTGTTTTATAATGTAAAAGAAATGGAGGTTATATCTAACTTAAAGCGTGAACTCAACATTGTTTTTTGTTGAGCCTTCATCACAAAAGCTGCTGTTCCAAACAGAGGAATGTAACTCATATATATATATTTTTTTTTTTTTTAAAGATTTTATTTATTTGACAGAGAGAGACAGCGAGAGCAGGAACACAAGCAGGGGGAGTGGGAGAGGGAGAAGCAGGCCTCCCGCCGAGCAGGGAGCCCGATGTGGGACTCGATCCCGGGACCCCAGGATCATGACCTGAGCCGAAGGCAGACGCTTAACGACTGAGCCACCCAGGCGCCCTGT
>NW_028057369.1:0-399 GCF_054177405.1 Leptonychotes weddellii
GTAAGTATAATTTGGCTGATTATTTCAACAACGAGGACTGGTATTTCTGATTAGTAATATAGAAGACATATCCATAAATTGAATTAACTAAATATTCAGAGTAAAAATTTTGATGACATATATATCAGAAAATATATCTTCTAGGACTTAATTTATGGTGAACATTTTTAGATGTCAATTTGTAATAGATGGATACATATCTTTTCAAAAATGTATTGGGATATGTGAGCAAAAATTTTGAAGACTGTTGGTCTCGTATGCCAGGTTTGGCCCATGAAATAAGACAGAAGGAAACTTAGAACATCTTTCCTCAAGAAAATAGCCTGCTATCTTCTTTTTTTTTTTTTTTTTAACATATAATGTGTTACTTGTTTCAGAGGTACAGGTCTGTGATTCAAC
>NW_028057370.1:0-399 GCF_054177405.1 Leptonychotes weddellii
ACACAAAGTTTGCTTTAAATATTTTTTTGGGGGAAAGGACACCACACTTCTACTCAATTGAGAGAAACATTTTTACGGTCTTGAGGTCTTTTATTTTCTTTACATTTATCATGCCATGAATTCATAGGGAATGGGTTCCAGCAGTTCGGGCTCCTTTCCATTAGTTCTCACAAAGTGTGCTTCTCTGGGTGGGGCAGGCCGGCGCTTCAGTTGAACCCAAGTACCTTTCTCTTTGGCTTCCTTCTTTTTCTGGTCATTTTCCTTCACACGCTTCAGGAAGCTGTCTCGGCTCTTTGAATGTTTAATATGCTCAATGCGTACATTAATTCTCTTGGCAAGAATCTTGCCCTTAACTTGTTTGTTTACAACAATGCCAACAGCATGCTGAGTAACATTGTA
>NW_028057371.1:0-399 GCF_054177405.1 Leptonychotes weddellii
TTCATTTAGAATACCTTTTCTAGATCTTAAAATCTATTTATTACCGAATGATTTTAGGATTGATTCTGTTCATCTTGAGAGAAATACCTTCAGTGCTCAAGTTTGGGGATTTTATCAACTAAAGCTAGAAACTTCAGAACATATATATGAAATAAAGAAAACGCAGCAAAAATCATTGACTGATATCCTTATATGAATGCAAGCA
Source organism: Leptonychotes weddellii (assembly GCF_054177405.1). Classification (NCBI taxonomy): domain Eukaryota; kingdom Metazoa; phylum Chordata; class Mammalia; order Carnivora; family Phocidae; genus Leptonychotes; species Leptonychotes weddellii. Next base: position 206 of record NW_028057371.1, read on the forward strand.
TGTATTGTTTCGACCAATATATATTTGTATCAGTCATATAATAGACCTGAAAATAACTAGAAAAGTAACACTTGAACCAAGGTTCATTTGAAGTTTTAAACTAAAATTATGTAGTATGGCTCAGTCGTTGGGCGTCTAACTTCGGCTCAGGTCATGATCCTGGGGTCCTAGGATCGAGCCCCACATAGGGCTCC